>NW_026043808.1:0-142000 GCF_937001465.1 Orcinus orca | reverse complement strand
ATGGGATAGGGTAAGGCTTCGGATAAGGGTAACGGTTACGGTTACGGTTACGGTTACGGTTAGGGTTAGGGTTTAGGGTTAGGGTTAGGGTTAGGGTTTAGGGTTAGGGATAGGGATATGGTTAGGGGGTTAGGGTTACGGTTATGGTTATGGTTAGGATTAGGGTTAGGGTTAGGGTTAGTTTAGGGTTACGGTTAGGATTAGGGGTTGGGGTTACGGCTGGGGTTCGGGTTAGGGTTAGGGTTATGGTTAGGGTTAGGGGATGGGGACGGTTTAGGGGACAGTTTAGGGTATGACAACGGTTTAGGGTGAGCGTACGTGTGAGGGCATGGGTTAGTGTTAGCGAACGGGTTAGGATTAGGGGACGGGTTAGGGTAAGGCGTCGGGTAAGGGTTAGGGTTAGGGTTAGGGTTAGGGTTAGGGGACGGGGACGGTTTAGGGGACAGGTTAGGGTACGACAACGGTTTAGGGTGAGCGTACGTGTGAGGGCGCGGGTGAGTGTTAGCGTACGGGTTAGGATTAGGGGACGGGTTAGGGTAAGGCATCGGGTAAGGCTTCGGGTAAGGGTTAGGGTTAGGGTTAGGGGACGAGGACAGGGACGGGGACGGTTTAGGGTACAGGTTAGGGTACGACAACGGTTTAGGGTGAGTGTACGTGTGAGGGCACGGGTTAGTGTCAGCGTACGGGTTAGGATTAGGGGCCGAGTTAGGGTAAAGCTTCGAGTAAGGGTTAGGGTTAGGGTTAGGGTTAGGGTTACGGTTAGGGGACGGGGACGGTTTAGGGACCAGGTTAGGGTACGACAACGCTTTAGGGGGAGCGTACGTGTGAGGGCGCGGGCGAGTGTCAGCGTACGGGTTAGGATTAGGGGACGGGTGAGGGTCAGGCTTCGGGGAAGGGTTAGGGTTAGGGTTCGGGCTAGGGTTAGGGTTAGGGGACGGGGACGGTTTAGGGTCCAGGTGAGGGTACGACAACGCTTTAGGGGGAGCGTACGTGTGAGGGCGTGGGTGAGTGTCAGCGTACGGGTTAGGATTAGGGGACGGGTGAGGGTCAGGCTTCGGGGAAGGGTTAGGGTTAGGGTTCGGGCTAGGGTTAGGGTTAGGGGACGGGGACGGTTTAGGGTCCAGGTGAGGGTACGACAACGATTTAGGGGGAGCGTACGTGTGAGGGCGCGGGTGAGTGTCACCGTACGGGTTAGGATTAGGGGACGGGTGAGGGTCAGGCTTCGGGGAAGGGTTAGGGTTAGGGTTCGGGCTAGGGTTAGGGTTAGGGGACGGGGACGGTTTAGGGTCCAGGTGAGGGTACGACAACGCTTTAGGGGGAGCCTACGTGTGAGGGCGCGGGTGAGTGTCAGCGTACGGGTTAGGATTAGGGGACGGGTGAGGGTCAGGCTTCGGGGAAGGGTTAGGGTTAGGGTTCGGGCTAGGGTTAGGGGACGGGGACGGGGACGGTTTAGGGTCCAGGTGAGGGTACGACAACGCTTTAGGGGGAGCGTACGTGTGAGGGCGCGGGTGAGTGTCAGCGTACGGGTTAGGATTAGGGGACGGGTGAGGGTCAGGCTTCGGGGAAGGGTTAGGGTTAGGGTTCGGGCTAGGTTTAGGGTTAGGGGACGGGGACGGTTTAGGGTCCAGGTGAGGGTAGGACAACGCTTTAGGGGGAGCGTACGTGTGAGGGCGTGGGTGAGTGTCAGCCTACGGGTTAGGATTAGGGGACGGGTGAGGGTCAGGCTTCGGGGAAGGGTTAGGGTTAGGGTTCGGGCTAGGGTTAGGGTTAGGGGACGGGGACGGTTTAGGGTCCAGGTGAGGGTACGACAACGCTTTAGGGGGAGCGTACGTGTGAGGGCGCGGGTGAGTGTCAGCGTACGGGTTAGGAGTAGGGGACGGGTGAGGGTCAGGCTTCGGGAAAGGGTTAGGGTTAGGGTTCGGGCTAGGGTTAGGGTCAGGGGACGGGGACGGTTTAGAGTCCAGGTGAGGGTACGACAACGCTTTAGGGGGAGCGTACGTGTGAGGGCGCGGGTGAGTGTCAGCGTACGGGTTAGGATTAGGGGACGGGTGAGGGTCAGGCTTCGGGGAAGGGTTAGGGTTAGGGTTCGGGCTAGGGTTAGGGTTAGGGGACGGGGACGGTTTAGGGTCCAGGTGAGGGTACGACAACGCTTTAGGGGGAGCGTACGTGTGAGGGCGCGGGTGAGTGTCAGCGTACGGGTTAGGATTAGGGGACGGGTGAGGGTCAGGCTTCGGGGAAGGGTTAGGGTTAGGGTTTGGGCTAGGGTTAGGGTTAGGGTTAGGGGACGGGGACAGTTTAGGGTCCAGGTGAGGGTACGACAACGCTTTAGGGGGAGCGTACGTGTGAGGGCGCGGGTGAGTGTCAGCGTACGGGTTAGGATTAGGGGACGGATGAGGGTCAGGCTTCGGGGAAGGGTTAGGGTTAGGGTTCGGGCTAGGGTTAGGGTTAGGAGACGGGGACGGTTTAGGGTCCAGGTGAGGGTACGACAATGCTTTAGGGGGAGCGTACGTGTGAGGGCGCGGGTGAGTGTCAGCGTACGGGTTAGGATTAGGGGACGGGTGAGGGTCAGGCTTCGGGGAAGGGTTAGGGTTAGGGTTCGGGCTAGGTTAGGGTTAGGGGACGGGGACGGTTTAGGGTCCAGGTGAGGGTAAGACAACGCTTTACGGGGAGCGTACGTGTGAGGGCGCGGGTGAGTGTCAGCGTACGGGTTAGGATTAGGGGACGGGTGAGGGTCAGGCTTCGGGGAAGGGTTAGGGTTAGGGTTCGGGCTAGGGTTAGGGTTAGGGGACGGGGACGGTTTAGGGTCCAGGTGAGGGTACGACAACGCTTTAGGGGGAGCGTACGTGTGAGGGCGTGGGTGAGTGTCAGCGTACGGGTTAGGATTAGGGGACGGGTGAGGGTCAGGCTTCGGGGAAGGGTTAGGGTTAGGGTTCGGGCTAGGGTTAGGGTTAGGGGACGGGGACGGTTTAGGGTCCAGGTGAGGGTACGACAACGATTTAGGGGGAGCGTACGTGTGAGGGCGTGGGTGAGTGTCACCGTACGGGTTAGGATTAGGGGACGGGTGAGGGTCAGGCTTCGGGGAAGGGTTAGGGTTAGGGTTCGGGCTAGGGTTAGGGTTAGGGGACGGGGACGGTTTAGGGTCCAGGTGAGGGTACGACAACGCTTTAGGGGGAGCCTACGTGTGAGGGCGCGGGTGAGTGTCAGCGTACGGGTTAGGATTAGGGGACGGGTGAGGGTCAGGCTTCGGGGAAGGGTTAGGGTTAGGGTTCGGGCTAGGGTTAGGGGACGGGGACGGGGACGGTTTAGGGTCCAGGTGAGGGTACGACAACGCTTTAGGGGGAGCGTACGTGTGAGGGCGCGGGTGAGTGTCAGCGTACGGGTTAGGATTAGGGGACGGGTGAGGGTCAGGCTTCGGGGAAGGGTTAGGGTTAGGGTTCGGGCTAGGTTTAGGGTTAGGGGACGGGGACGGTTTAGGGTCCAGGTGAGGGTAGGACAACGCTTTAGGGGGAGCGTACGTGTGAGGGCGTGGGTGAGTGTCAGCCTACGGGTTAGGATTAGGGGACGGGTGAGGGTCAGGCTTCGGGGAAGGGTTAGGGTTAGGGTTCGGGCTAGGGTTAGGGTTAGGGGACGGGGACGGTTTAGGGTCCAGGTGAGGGTACGACAACGCTTTAGGGGGAGCGTACGTGTGAGGGCGCGGGTGAGTGTCAGCGTACGGGTTAGGAGTAGGGGACGGGTGAGGGTCAGGCTTCGGGAAAGGGTTAGGGTTAGGGTTCGGGCTAGGGTTAGGGTCAGGGGACGGGGACGGTTTAGAGTCCAGGTGAGGGTACGACAACGCTTTAGGGGGAGCGTACGTGTGAGGGCGCGGGTGAGTGTCAGCGTACGGGTTAGGATTAGGGGACGGGTGAGGGTCAGGCTTCGGGGAAGGGTTAGGGTTAGGGTTCGGGCTAGGGTTAGGGTTAGGGGACGGGGACGGTTTAGGGTCCAGGTGAGGGTACGACAACGCTTTAGGGGGAGCGTACGTGTGAGGGCGCGGGTGAGTGTCAGCGTACGGGTTAGGATTAGGGGACGGGTGAGGGTCAGGCTTCGGGGAAGGGTTAGGGTTAGGGTTTGGGCTAGGGTTAGGGTTAGGGTTAGGGGACGGGGACAGTTTAGGGTCCAGGTGAGGGTACGACAACGCTTTAGGGGGAGCGTACGTGTGAGGGCGCGGGTGAGTGTCAGCGTACGGGTTAGGATTAGGGGACGGATGAGGGTCAGGCTTCGGGGAAGGGTTAGGGTTAGGGTTCGGGCTAGGGTTAGGGTTAGGAGACGGGGACGGTTTAGGGTCCAGGTGAGGGTACGACAATGCTTTAGGGGGAGCGTACGTGTGAGGGCGCGGGTGAGTGTCAGCGTACGGGTTAGGATTAGGGGACGGGTGAGGGTCAGGCTTCGGGGAAGGGTTAGGGTTAGGGTTCGGGCTAGGTTAGGGTTAGGGGACGGGGACAGTTTAGGGTCCAGGTGAGGGTAAGACAACGCTTTACGGGGAGCGTACGTGTGAGGGCGCGGGTGAGTGTCAGCGTACGGGTTAGGATTAGGGGACGGGTGAGGGTCAGGCTTCGGGGAAGGGTTAGGGTTAGGGTTCGGGCTAGGGTTAGGGTTAGGGGACGGGGACGGTTTAGGGTCCAGGTGAGGGTAAGACAACGCTTTAGGGGGAGCGTACGTGTGAGGGCGCGGGTGAGTGTCAGCGTTCGGGTTAGGATTAGGGGACGGGTGAGTGTCAGGCTTCGGGGAAGGGTTAGGTTTAGGGTTCGGGCTAGGGTTAGGGTTAGGGGACGGGCACGGTTTAGGGTCCAGGTGAGTGTACGACAACGCTTTAGGGGGAGCGTACGTGTGAGGGCGCGGGAGAGTGTTAGCGTACGGGCTAGGATTAGGGGACGGGTGAGGGTCAGGCTTCGGGGAAGGGTTAGGGTTAGGGTTCGGGCTAGGGTTAGGGTTAGGGGACAGGGACGGTTTAGGGTCCAGGTGAGGGTACTACAATGCTTTAGGGGGAGCGTACGTGTGAGGGCGCGGGTGAGTGTCAGCGTACGGGTTAGGATTAGGGGACGGGTGAGGGTCAGGCTTCGGGGAAGGGTTAGGGTTAGGGTTCGGGCTAGGGTTAGGGTTAGGGGACGGGGACGGTTTAGGGTCCAGGTGAGGGTGCAACAACGCTTAAGGGGGAGCGTACATGTGAGGACGCGGGTGAGTGTCAGCGTACGGGTTAGGATTAGGGGACGGGTGAGGGTCAGGCTTCGGGGAACGGTTAGGGTTAGGGTTCGGGCTAGGGTTAGGGTTAGGGGACGGGGACGGTTTAGGGTCCAGGTGAGGGTAGGACAACGCTTTAGGGGGAGCGTACGTGTGAGGGCGCGGGTGAGTGTCAGCGTACGGGTTAGGATTAGGGGACTGGTGAGGGTCAGGCTTCGGGGAAGGGTTAGGGTTAGGGTTCGGGCTAGGGTTAGGGTTATGGGACGGGGACGGTTTAGGGTCCAGGTGAGGGTACGAAAACTCTTTAGGGGGAGCGTACATGTGAGGGCGCGGGTGAGTGTCAGCGTACGGGTTAGGATTAGGGGACGGGTGAGGGTCAGGCTTCGGGGAAGGGTTAGGGTTAGGGTTCGGGCTACGGTTAGGGTTAGGGGACGGGGACGGTTTAGGGTCCAGGTGAGGGTACGACAACGCTTTAGGGGGAGCGTACGTGTGAGGGCGCGGGTGAGTGTCAGCGTACGGGTTAGGATTAGGGGACGGGTGAGGGTCAGGCTTCGGGGAAGGGTTAGGGTTAGGGTTCGGGCTAGGGTTAGGGTTAGGGGACGGGCACGGTTTAGGGTCCAGGTGAGTGTACGACAACGCTTTAGGGGGAGCGTACGTGTGAGGGCGCGGGTGAGTGTCAGCGTACGGGCTAGGATTAGGGGACGGGTGAGGGTCAGTCTTCGGGGAAGGGTTAGGGTTAGAGTTCGGGCTAGGGTTAGGGTTAGGGGACGGGGACGGTTTAGGGTCCAGGTGAGGGTACGACAACGCTTTAGGAGGAGCGTACGTGTGAGGGCGCGGGTGAGTGTCAGCGTACGGGTTAGGATTAGGGGACGGGTGAGGGTCAGACTTCGGGGAAGGGTTAGGGTTAGGGTTCGGGCTAGGGTTAGGGTTAGGGGACGGGGACGGTTTAGGGTCCAGGTGAGGGTAGGACAACGCTTTAGGGGGAGCGTACGTGTGAGGGCGCGGGTGAGTGTCAGCGTACGGGTTAGGATTAGGGGACGGGTGAGGGTCAGGCTTCGGGGAAGGGTTAGGGTTAGGGTTCGGGCTAGGGTTAGGGTTAGGGGACGGGGACGGTTTAGGGTCCAGGTGAGGGTGCGACAACTCTTTAGGGGGAGCGTACGTGTGAGGACGCGGTTGAGTGTCAGCGTACGGGTTAGGATTAGGGGACGGGTGAGGGTCAGGCTTCGGGGAAGGGTTAGGGTTAGGTTTCGGGCTAGGGTTAGGGTTAGGGGACTGGGACGGTTTAGGGTCCAGGTGAGGGTGCGACAACGCTTTAGGGGGAGAGTACGTGTGAGGGCGCGGGTGAGTGTCAGCGTACGGGTTAGGATTAGGGGACGGGTGAGGGTCAGGCTTCGGGGAAGGGTTAGGGTAAGGGTTCGGGCTAGGGTTAGGGTTAAGGGACGGGGTCGGTTTAGGGTCCAGGAGAGGGTGCGACAACGCTTTAGGGGGAGCGTACGTGTGAGGGCGCGTGTGAGTGTCAGCGTAAGTGTTAGGATAAGGGGACGGGTGAGGGTCAGGCTTTGGGGAAGGGTTAGGGTTAGGGTTCGGGCTAGGGTTAGGGTTAGGGGACGGGGACGGTTTAGGGTCCAGGTGAGGGTGCGACAACGCTTTAGTGGGAGCGTACGTGTGAGGGCGTGGGTGAGTGTCAGCATAAGGGTTAGGATTAGGGGACGGGTGAGGGTCAGGCTTCGGGGAAGGGTTAGGGTTAGGGTTCGGGCTAGGGTTAGGGTTAGGGGACGGGGACGGTTTAGGGTCCAGGTGAGGGTGCGACAACGCTTTAGGGGGAGCGTACGTGTGAGGGCGCGGG
Source organism: Orcinus orca (assembly GCF_937001465.1). Lineage (NCBI taxonomy): Eukaryota > Metazoa > Chordata > Mammalia > Artiodactyla > Delphinidae > Orcinus > Orcinus orca. Next base: position 134,937 of record NW_026043808.1, on the reverse strand, counting down.
TGAGTGTCAGAGTACGGGTTAGGATTAGGGGACGGGTGAGGGTCAGGCTTCGGGGAAGTGTTAGGGTTAGGGTTCGGGCTAGGGTTAGGGTTAGGGGACGGGGATGGTTTAGGGTCCAGGTGAGGGTGCGACAACGCTTTAGGGGGAGCGTACGTGTGAGGGCGCGGGTGAGTGTCAGCGTACGGGTTAGGATTAGGGGACGGGTGAGGGTCAGGCTTCGGGGAAGGGTTAGGGTTAGGGTTCGGGCTAGGTTTAGGGTTAGGGGACGGGGAAGGTTTAGGGTCCAGGTGAGGGTGCGACAACGCTTTAGGGGGAGCGTACGTGTGAGCGCGCGGGTGAGTGTCAGCGTACGGGTTAGGATTAGGGGACGGGTGAGGGTCAGGCTTCGGGGAAGGGTTAGGGTTAGGGTTCGGGCTAGGGTTAGGGTTAGGGGACGGGGACGGTTTAGGGTCCAGGTGAGGGTACGACAACTCTTTAGGGGGAGCGTACATGTGAGGACGCGGGTGAGTGTCAGCGTACGGGTTAGGATTAGGGGACGTGTGAGGGTCAGGCTTCGGGGAAGGGTTAGGGTTAGGGTTCGGGCTAGGGTTAGGGTTAGGGGACGGGCACGGTTTAGGGTCCAGGTGAGGGTAGGACAACGCTTTAGGGGGAGTGTACGTGTGAGGGCGCGGGTGAGTGTCAGCGTACGGGTTAGGATTAGGGGACTGGTGAGGTTCAGGCTTCGGGGAAGGGTTAGGGTTAGGGTTCGGGCTAGGGTTAGGGTTAGGGGACGGGGACGGTTTAGGGTCCAGGTGAGGGTACGACAACTCTTTAGGGGGAGCGTACATGTGAGGGCGCGGGTGAGTGTCAGCGTACGGGTTAGGATTAGGGGACGGGTGAGGGTCAGGCTTCGGGGAAGGGTTAGGGTTAGGGTTCGGGCTAGGGTTAGGGTTAGGGGACGGGGACGGTTTAGGGTCCAGGTGAGGGTACGACAACGCTTTAGGGGGAGTGTACGTGTGAGGGCGCGGGTGAGTGTCAGCGTACGGGCTAGGATTAGGGGACGGGTGAGGGTGAGGCTTCGGGGAAGAGTTAGGGTTAGGGTTCGGGCTAGGGTTAGGGTTAGGGGACGGGGACGGTTTAGGGTCCAGGTGAGGGTACGACAACGCTTTAGGGGGAGCGTACGTGTGAGGGCGCGGGTGAGTGTCAGCGTACGGGTTAGGATTAGGGGACGGGTGAGGGTCAGGCTTCGGGGAAGGGTTAGGGTTAGGGTTCGGGCTAGGGTTAGGGTTAGGGGATGGGGACGGTTTAGGGTCCAGGTGAGGGTAGGACAACGCTTTAGGGGGAGCGTACGTGTGAGGGCGCGGGTGAGTGTCAGCGTACGGGTTAGGATTAGGGGACGGGTGAGGGTCAGGCTTCGGGGAAGGGTTAGGGTTAGGGTTCGGGCTAGGGTTAGGGTTAGGGGACGGGGACGGTTTAGGGTCCAGGTGAGGGTGCGACAACGCTTTAGGGGGAGCGTACGTGTGAGGACGCGGGTGAGTGTCAGCGTACGGGTTAGGATTAGGGGACGGGTGAGGGTCAGGCTTCGGGGAAGGGTTAGGGTTAGGTTTCGGGCTAGGGTTAGGGTTAGGGGACGGGGACGGTTTAGGGTCCAGGTGAGGGTGCGACAACGCTTTAGGGGGAGAGTACGTGTGAGGGCGCGAGTGAGTGTCAGCGTATGGGTTAGGATTAGGGGACGGGTGAGGGTCAGGCTTCGGGGAAGGGTTAGGGTAAGGGTTCGGGCTAGGGTTAGGGTTAAGGGACGGGGAAGGTTTAGGGTCCAGGAGAGGGTGCGACAACGCTTTAGAGGGAGCGTACGTGTGAGGGCGCGTGTGAGTGTCAGCGTAAGTGTTAGGATAAGGGGACGGGTGAGGGTCAGGCTTTGGGGAAGGGTTAGGGTTAGGGTTCGGGCTAGGGTTAGGGTTAGGGGACGGGGACGGTTTAGGGTCCAGGTGAGGGTGCGACAACGCTTTAGTGGGAGCGTACGTGTGAGGGCGTGGGTGAGTGTCAGCGTACGGGTTAGGATTAGGGGACGGGTGAGAGTCAGGCTTCGGGGAAGGGTTAGGGTTAGGGTTCGGGCTAGGGTTAGGGTTAGGGGACGGGGACGGTTTAGGGTCCAGGTGAGGGTGCGACAACGCTTTAGGTGGAGCGTACGTGTGAGGGCGCGTGTGAGTGTCAGCGTAAGTGTTAGGATAAGGGGACGGGTGAGGGTCAGGCTTTGGGGAAGGGTTAGGGTTAGGGTTCGGGCTAGGGTTAGGGTTAGGGGACGGGGACGGTTTAGGGTCCAGGTGAGGGTGCGACAACGCTTTAGTGGGAGCGTACGTGTGAGGACGTGGGTGAGTGTCAGCGTACGGGTTAGGATTAGGGGACGGGTGAGGGTCAGGCTTCGGGGAAGGGTTAGGGTTCGGGTTCGGGCTAGGGTTAGGGTTAGGGGACGGGGACGGTTTAGGGTCCAGGTGAGGGTGCGACAACGCTTTAGGGGGAGCGTACGTGTGAGGGCGCGGGTGAGTGTCAGCGTACGGGTTAGGATTAGGGGACGGGTGAGGGTCAGGCTTCGGGGAAGGGTTAGGTTTAGGGTTCGGGCTAGGGTTAGGGTTAGGGGACGGGGAAGGTTTAGGGTCCAGGTGAGGGTGCTACAACGCTTTAGGGGGAGCGTACGTGTGAGCGCGCGGGTGAGTGTTAGCGTACGGGTTAGGATTAGGGGACGGGTGAGGGTCAGGCTTCGGGGAAGGGTTAGGGTTAGGGTTCGGGCTAGGGTTAGGGTTAGGGGACGGGGACGGTTTAGGGTCCAGGTGAGGGTAGGACAACGCTTTAGTGGGAGCGTACGTGTGAGGGCGCGGGTGAGTGTCAGCGTACGGGTTAGGATTAGGGGACGGGTGAGGGTCAGGCTTCGGGGAAGGGTTAGGGTTAGGGTTCGGGCTAGGGTTAGGGTTAGGGGACGGGGACGGTTTAGGGTCCAGGTGAGGGTACGACAACTCTTTAGGGGGAGCGTACATGTGAGGGCGCGGGTGAGTGTCAGCGTACGGGTTAGGATTAGGGGACGGGTGAGGGTCAGGCTTCGGGGAAGGGTTAGGGTTAGGGTTCGGGTTACGGTTAGGGTTAGGGGACGGGGACGGTTTAGGGTCCAGGTGAGGGTACGACAACGCTTTAGGGGGAGCGTACGTGTGAGGGCGCGGGTGAGTGTCAGCGTACGGGTTAGGATTAGGGGACGGGTGAGGGTCAGGCTTCGGGGAAGGGTTAGGGTTAGGGTTCGGGCTAGGGTTAGGGTTAGGGGACGGGCACGGTTTAGGGTCCAGGTGAGGGTAGGACAACGCTTTAGGGGGAGCGTACGTGTGAGGGCGCGGGTGAGTGTCAGCGTACGGGTTAGGATTAGGGGACGGGTGAGGGTCAGGCTTCGGGGAAGGGTTAGGGTTAGGGTTCGGGCTAGGGTTAGGGTTAGGGGACGGGGACGGTTTAGGGTCCAGGTGAGGGTGCGACAACGCTTTAGGGGCAGCGTACGTGTGAGGACGCGGGTGAGTGTCAGCGTACGGGTTAGGATTAGGGGACGGGTGAGGGTCAGGCTTCGGGGAAGGGTTAGGGTTAGGTTTCGGGCTAGGGTTAGGGTTAGGGGACGGGGACGGTTTAGGGTCCAGGTGAGGGTGCGACAACGCTTTAGGGGGAGAGTACGTGTGAGGGCGCGAGTGAGTGTCAGCGTATGGGTTAGGATTAGGGGACGGGTGAGGGTCAGGCTTCGGGGAAGGGTTAGGGTAAGGGTTCGGGCTAGGGTTAGGGTTAAGGGACGGGGAAGGTTTAGGGTCCAGGAGAGGGTGCCACAACGCTTTAGGGGGAGCGTACGTGTGAGGGCGCGTGTGAGTGTCAGCGTAAGTGTTAGGATAAGGGGACGGGTGAGGGTCAGGCTTTGGGGAAGGGTTAGGGTTAGGGTTCGGGCTAGGGTTAGGGTTAGGGGACGGGGACGGTTTAGGGTCCAGGTGAGGGTGCGACAACGCTTTAGTGGGAGCGTACGTGTGAGGGCGTGGGTGAGTGTCAGCGTACGGGTTAGGATTAGGGGACGGGTGAGGGTCAGGCTTCGGGGAAGGGTTAGGGTTAGGGTTCGGGCTAGGGTTAGGGTTAGGGGACGGGGACGGTTTAGGGTCCAGGTGAGGGTGCGACAACGCTTTAGGTGGAGCGTACGTGTGAGGGCGCGTGTGAGTGTCAGCGTAAGTGTTAGGATAAGGGGACGGGTGAGGGTCAGGCTTTGGGGAAGGGTTAGGGTTAGGGTTCGGGCTAGGGTTAGGGTTAGGGGACGGGGACGGTTTAGGGTCCAGGTGAGGGTGCGACAACGCTTTAGTGGGAGCGTACGTGTGAGGACGTGGGTGAGTGTCAGCGTACGGGTTAGGATTAGGGGACGGGTGAGGGTCAGGCTTCGGGGAAGTGTTAGGGTTAGGGTTCGGGCTAGGGTTAGGGTTAGGGGACGGGGACGGTTTAGGGTCCAGGTGAGGGTGCGACAACGCTTTAGGGGGAGCGTACGTGTGAGGGCGCGGGTGAGTGTCAGCGTACGGGTTAGGATTAGGGGACGGGTGAGGGTCAGGCTTCGGGGAAGGGTTAGGTTTAGGGTTCGGGCTAGGGTTAGGGTTAGGGGACGGGGAAGGTTTAGGGTCCAGGTGAGGGTGCTACAACGCTTTAGGGGGAGCGTACGTGTGAGCGCGCGGGTGAGTGTTAGCGTACGGGTTAGGATTAGGGGACGGGTGAGGGTCAGGCTTCGGGGAAGGGTTAGGGTTAGGGTTCGGGCTAGGGTTAGGGTTAGGGGACGGGGACGGTTTAGGGTCCAGGTGAGGGTAGGACAACGCTTTAGTGGGAGCGTACGTGTGAGGGCGCGGGTGAGTGTCAGCGTACGGGTTAGGATTAGGGGACGGGTGAGGGTCAGGCTTCGGGGAAGGGTTAGGGTTAGGGTTCGGGCTAGGGTTAGGGTTAGGGGACGGGGACGGTTTAGGGTCCAGGTGAGGGTACGACAACTCTTTAGGGGGAGCGTACATGTGAGGGCGCGGGTGAGTGTCAGCGTACGGGTTAGGATTAGGGGACGGGTGAGGGTCAGGCTTCGGGGAAGGGTTAGGGTTAGGGTTCGGGCTACGGTTAGGGTTAGGGGACGGGGACGGTTTAGGGTCCAGGTGAGGGTACGACAACGCTTTAGGGGGAGCGTACGTGTGAGGGCGCGGGTGAGTGTCAGCGTACGGGTTAGGATTAGGGGACGGGTGAGGGTCAGGCTTCGGGGAAGGGTTAGGGTTATGGTTCGGGCTAGGGTTAGGGTTAGGGGACGGGCACGGTTTAGGGTCCAGGTGAGTGTACGACAACGCTTTAGGGGGAGCGTACGTGTGAGGGCGCGGGTGAGTGTCAGCGTACGGGCTAGGATTAGGGGACGGGTGAGGGTCAGTCTTCGGGGAAGGGTTAGGGTTAGAGTTCGGGCTAGGGTTAGGGTTAGGGGACGGGGACGGTTTAGGGTCCAGGTGAGGGTACGACAACGCTTTAGGGGGAGCGTACGTGTGAGGGCGCGGGTGAGTGTCAGCGTACGGGTTAGGATTAGGGGACGGGTGTGGGTCAGACTTCGGGGAAGGGTTAGGGTTAGGGTTCGGGCTAGGGTTAGGGTTAGGGGACGGGGACGGTTTAGGGTCCAGGTGAGGGTAGGACAACGCTTTAGGGGGAGCGTACGTGTGAGGGCGCGGGTGAGTGTCAGCGTACGGGTTAGGATTAGGGGACGGGTGAGGGTCAGGCTTCGGGGAAGGGTTAGGGTTAGGGTTCGGGCTAGGGTTAGGGTTAGGGGACGGGGACGGTTTAGGGTCCAGGTGAGGGTGCGACAACGCTTTAGGGGGAGCGTACGTGTGAGGACGCGGTTGAGTGTCAGCGTACGGGTTAGGATTAGGGGACGGGTGAGGGTCAGGCTTCGGGGAAGTGTTAGGGTTAGGTTTCGGGCTAGGGTTAGGGTTAGGGGACTGGGACGGTTTAGGGTCCAGGTGAGGGTGCGACAACGCTTTAGGGGGAGAGTACGTGTGAGGGCGCGGGTGAGTGTCAGCGTACGGGTTAGGATTAGGGGACGGGTGAGGGTCAGGCTTCGGGGAAGGGTTAGGGTTAGGGTTCGGGCTAGGGTTAGGGTTAGGGACGGGGACGGTTTAGGGTCCAGGTGAGGGTGCGACAACGCTTTAGGGGCAGCGTACGTGTGAGGACGCGGGTGAGTGTCAGCGTACGGGTTAGGATTAGGGGACGGGTGAGGGTCAGGCTTCGGGGAAGGGTTAGGGTTAGGTTTCGGGCTAGGGTTAGGGTTAGGGGACGGGGACGGTTTAGGGTCCAGGGTGAGGGTACGACAACGCTTTAGGGGGAGCGTACGTGTGAGGGCGAGGGTGAGTGTCAGCGTACGGGTTAGGATTAGGGGACGGGTGAGGGTCAGGCTTCGGGGAAGGGTTAGGGTTAGGGTTCGGGCTAGGGTTAGGGTTAGGGGACGGGGACGGTTTAGGGTCCAGGTGAGGGTACGACAACGATTTAGGGGGAGCGTACGTGTGAGGGTGCGGGTGAGTGTCAGCTTACAGGTTAGGATTAGGGGACGGGTGAGGGTCAGGCTTCGGGGAAGGGTTAGGGTTAGGGTTCGGGCTAGGGATAGGGTTAGGGGACGGGGACGGTCTACGGTCCAGGTGAGGGTACGACAACGCTTTAGGGGGAGCGTACGTGTGAGGGCGCGGGTGAGTGTCAGCGTACGGGTTAGGATTAGGGGACGGGTGAGGGTCAGGCTTCGGGGAAGGGTTAGGGTTAGGGTTCGGGCTAGGGTTAGGGTTAGGGGACGGGGACGGTTTAGGGTCCAGGTGAGGGTACGACAACGCTTTAGGGGGAGCGTACGTGTGAGGGCGCGGGTGAGTGTCAGCGTACGGGTTAGGATTAGGGGACGGGTGAGGGTCAGGCTTCGGGGAAGGGTTAGGGTTAGGGTTCGGGCTAGGGTTAGGGTTAGGGGACGGGGACGGTTTAGGGTCCAGGTGAGGGTAGGACAACGCTTTAGGGGGAGCGTACGTGTGAGGGTGCGGGTGAGTGTCAGCGTACGGGTTAGGATTAGGGGACGGGTGAGGGTCAGGTTTCGGGGAAGGGTTAGGGTTAGGGTTCGGGCTAGGGTTAGGGTTAGGGGACGGGGACGGTTTAGGGTCCAGGTGAGGGTACGACAACGCTTTAGGTGGAGCGTACGTGTGAGGGCGCGGGTGAGTGTCAGCGTACGGGTTAGGATTAGGGGACGGGTGAGGGTCAGGCTTCGGGGAAGGGTTAGGGTTAGGGTTTGGGCTAGGGTTAGGGTTAGGGTACGGGGACGGTTTAGGGTCCAGGTGAGGGTACGACAACGCTTTAGGGGGAGCGTACGTGTGAGGGCACGGGTGAGTGTCAGCGTACGGGTTAGGATTAGGGGACGGGTGAGGGTCAGGCTTCGGGGAAGTGTTAGGGTTAGGGTTTGGGCTAGGGTTAGGGTTAGGGGATGGGGACGGTTTAGGGTCCAGGTGAGGGTACGACAACGATTTAGGGGGAGTGTACGTGTGAGGGTGCGGGTGAGTGTCAGCTTACGGGTTAGGATTAGGGTACGGGTGAGGGTCAGGCTTCGGGGAAGGGTTAGGGTTAGGGTTCGGGCTAGGGTTAGGGTTAGGGGACGGGGACGGTTTAGGGTCAAGGTGAGGGTACGACAACGCTTTAGGGGGACCGTACGTGTGAGGGCGCGGGTGAGTGTCAGCGTACGGGTTAGGATTAGGGGACGGGTGAGGGTCAGCCTTCGGGGAAGGGTTAGGGTTAGGGTTCGGGCTAGGGATAGGGTTAGGGGACGGGGACGGTTTAGGGTCCAGGTGAGGGTACGACAACGCTTTAGGGGGACCGTACGTGTGAGGGCGCGGGTGAGTTTCAGCGTACGGGTTAGGATTAGGGGACGGGTGAGGGTCAGGCTTCGGGGAAGGGTTAGGGTTAGGGTTCGGGCTAGGGTTAGGGTTAGAGGACGGGGACGATCTAGGGTCCAGGTGAGGGTAGGACAACGCTTTAGCGGGAGCGTACGTGTGAGGGCGCGGGTGAGTGTCAGCGTACGGGTTAGGATTAGGGGACGGGTGAGGGTCAGGCTTCGGGGAAGGGTTAGGGTTAGGGTTCGGGCTAGGGTTAGGGTTAGGGGACGGGGACGGTTAAGGGTCCAGGTGAGGGTACGACAACGCTTTAGGGGGAGCGTACGTGTGAGGGCGCGGGTGAGTGTCAGAGTACGGGTTAGGATTAGGGGACGGGTGAGGGTCAGGCTTCGGGGAAGTGTTAGGGTTAGGGTTCGGGCTAGGGTTAGGGTTAGGGGACGGGGACGGTTTAGGGTCCAGGTGAGGGTACGACAACGCTTTAGGGGGAGCGTACGTGTGAGGGCGCGGGTGAGTGTCAGCGTACGGTATAGGATTAGGGGACGGGTGAGGGTCAGGCTTCGGGGAAGGGTTAGGGTTAGGGTTCGGGCTAGGGTTAGGTTTAGGGGACGGGGAAGGTTTAGGGTCCAGGTGAGGGTACGACAACGCTTTAGGGGGAGTGTACGTGTGAGGGCGCGGGTGAGTGTCAGCGTACAGGTTAGGATTAGGGGACGGGTGAGGGTCAGGCTTCGGGGAAGAGTTAGGGTTAGGGTTCGGGCTAGGGTTAGGGTTAGGGGACGGGGACGGTTTAGGGTCCAGGTGAGGGTACGACAACGCTTTAGGGGGAGCGTACGTGTGAGGGCGTGGGTGAGTGTCAGCGTACGGGTTAGGATTAGGGGACGGGTGAGGGTCAGGCTTCGGGGAAGGGTTAGGGTTAGGGTTCGGGCTAGGGTTAGGGTTAGGGGACGGGGACGGTTTAGGGTCCAGGTGAGGGTACGACAACGCTTTAGGGGGACCGTACGTGTGAGGGCGCGGGTGAGTGTCAGCGTACGGGTTAGGATTAGGGGACGGGTGAGGGTCAGGCTTCGGGGAAGGGTTAGGGTTAGGGTTCGGGCTAGGGTTAGGGTTAGGGGACGGGGACGGTTTAGGGTCCAGGTGAGGGTAGGACAACGCTTTAGGGGGAGCGTACGTGTGAGGGCGCGGGTGAGTGTCAGCGTACGGGTTAGGATTAGGGGACGGGTGAGGGTCAGGCTTCGGGGAAGGGTTAGGGTTAGGCTTCGGGCTAGGGTTAGGGTTAGGGGACGGGGACGGTTAAGGGTCCAGGTGAGGGTACGACAACGCTTTAGGGGGAGCGTACGTGTGAGGGCGCGGGTGAGTGTCAGAGTACGGGTTAGGATTAGGGGACGGGTGAGGGTCAGGCTTCGGGGAAGGGTTAGGGTTAGGGTTCGGGCTAGGGTTAGGGTTAGGGGACGGGGACGGTTTAGGGTCCAGGTGAGGGTACGACAACGCTTTAGGGGGAGCGTACGTGTGAGGGCGCGGGTGAGTGTCAGCGTACAGGTTAGGATTAGGGGACGGGTGAGGGTCAGGCTTCGGGGAAGGGTTAGGGTTAGGGTTCGGGCTAGGGTTAGGGTTAGGGGACGGGGACGGTTTAGGGTCCAGTTGAGGGTACGACAACGCTTTAGGGGGAGCGTACGTGTGAGGGCGCGGGTGAGTGTCAGCGTACGGGTTAGGATTAGGGGACGGGTGAGGGTCAGGCTTCGGGGAAGTGTTAGGGTTAGGGTTCGGGCTAGGGTTAGGGTTAGGGGACGGGGACGGTTTAGGGTCCAGGTGAGGGTACGACAACGCTTTAGGGGGAGCGTACGTGTGAGGGCGCGGGTGAGTGTCAGCGTACGGGTTAGGATTAGGGGACGGGTGAGGGTCAGGCTTCGGGGAAGGGTTAGGGTTAGGGTTCGGGCTAGGGTTAGGGTTAGGGGACGGGGACGGTTTAGGGTCAAGGTGAGGGTACGACAACGCTTTAGGGGGAGCGTACGTGTGAGGTTGTGAGTGAGTGTAAGCGTACGGGTTAGGATTAGGGGACGGGTGAGGGTCAGGCTTCGGGGAAGGGTTAGGGTTAGGGTTCGGGCTAGGGTTAGGGTTAGGGGACGGGGACGGTTTAGGGTCCAGGTGAGGGTACGACAACGCTTTAGGGGGAGCGTACGTGTGAGGGCGCGGGTGAGTGTCAGCGTACGGGTTAGGATTAGGGGACGGGTGAGGGTCAGCCTTCGGGGAAGGGTTAGGGTTAGGTTTCGGGCTAGGGATAGGGTTAGGGGACGGGGACGGTTTAGGGTCCAGGTGAGGGTACGACAACGCTTTAGGGGGACCGTACGTGTGAGGGCGCGGGTGAGTTTCAGCGTACGGGTTAGGATTAGGGGACGGGTGAGGGTCAGGCTTCGGGGAAGGGTTAGGGTTAGGGTTCGGGCTAGGGTTAGGGTTAGGGGACGGGGACGGTTTAGGGTCCAGGTGAGGGTACGACAACGCTTTAGGGGGAGCGTACGTGTGAGGGCGCGGGTGAGTGTCAGCGTACGGTATAGGATTAGGGGACGGGTGAGGGTCAGGCTTCGGGAAAGGGTTAGGGTTAGGGTTCGGGCTAGGGTTAGGGTTAGGGGACGGGGACGGTTTAGGGTCCAGGTGAGTGTAGGACAACGCTTTTGGGGGAGCGTACGTGTGAGGGCGTGGGTGAGTGTCAGCGTACGGTTTAGGATTAAGGGACGGGTGAGGGTCAGGCTTCGGGGAAGGGTTAGGGTTAGGGTTCGGGCTAGGGTTAGGTTTAGGGGACGGGGACGGTTTAGGGTCCAGGTGAGGGTAGGACAACGCTTTAGGGGGAGCGTACGTGTGAGGGCGCGGGTGAGTGTCAGCGTACGGGTTAGGATTAGGGGACGGGTGAGGGTCAGGCTTCAGGGAAGGGTTAGGGTTAGGGTTCGGGCTAGGGTTAGGGTTAGGGGACGGGGACGGTTTAGGGTCAAGGTGAGGGTACGACAACGCTTTAGGGGGAGCGTACGTGTGAGGTTGTGAGTGAGTGTAAGCGTACGGGTTAGGATTAGGGGACGGGTGAGGGTCAGGCTTCGGGGAAGGGTTAGGGTTAGGGTTCGGGCTAGGGTTAGGGTTAGGGGACGGGGACGGTTTAGGGTCCAGGTGAGGGTACGACAACGCTTTAGGGGGAGCGTACGTGTGAGGGCGCGGGTGAGTGTCAGCGTACGGGTTAGGATTAGGGGACGGGTGAGGGTCAGCCTTCGGGGAAGGGTTAGGGTTAGGGTTCGGGCTAGGGATAGGGTTAGGGGACGGGGACGGTTTAGGGTCCAGGTGAGGGTACGACAACGCTTTAGGGGGACCGTACGTGTGAGGGCGCGGGTGAGTGTCAGCGTACGGGTTAGGATTAGGGGACAGGTGAGGGTCAGGCTTCGGGGAAGGGTTAGGGTTAGGGTTCTGGCTAGGGTTAGGGTTAGAGGACGGGGACGGTTTAGGGTCCAGGTGAGGGTAGGACAACGCTTTAGGGGGAGCGTACGTGTGAGGGCGCGGGTGAGTGTCAGCGTACGGGTTAGGATTAGGGGACGGGTGAGGGTCAGGCTTCGGGGAAGGGTTAGGGTTAGGGTTCGGGCTAGGGTTAGGGTTAGGGGACGGGGACGGTTAAGGGTCCAGGTGAGGGTACGACAACGCTTTAGGGGGAGCGTACGTGTGAGGGCGCGGGTGAGTGTCAGAGTACGGGTTAGGATTAGGGGACGGGTGAGGGTCAGGCTTCGGGGAAGTGTTAGGGTTAGGGTTCGGGCTAGGGTTAGGGTTAGGTGACGGGGACGGTTTAGGGTCCAGGTGAGGGTACGACAACGCTTTAGGGGGAGCGTACGTGTGAGGGCGCGGGTGAGTGTCAGCGTACGGTATAGGATTAGGGGACGGGTGAGGGTCAGGCTTCGGGAAAGGGTTAGGGTTAGGGTTCGGGCTAGGGTTAGGGTTAGGGGACGGGGACGGTTTAGGGTCCAGGTGAGGGTAGGACAACGCTTTAGGGGGAGCGTACGTGTGAGGGCGTGGGTGAGTGTCAGCGTACGGTTTAGGATTAAGGGACGGGTGAGGGTCAGGCTTCGGGGAAGGGTTAGGGTTAGGGTTCGGGCTAGGGTTAGGTTTAGGGGACGGGGACGGTTTAGGGTCCAGGTGAGGGTACGACAACGCTTTAGGGGGAGCGTACGTGTGAGGGCGCGGGTGAGTGTCAGCGTACGAGTTAGGATTAGGGGACGGGTGAGGGTCAGGCTTCGGGGAAGGGTTAGGGTTAGGGTTCGGGCTAGGGTTAGGTTTAGGGGACGGGGACGGTTTAGGGTCCAGGTGAGGGTACGACAACGCTTTAGGGGGAGTGTACGTGTGAGGGCGCGGGTGAGTGTCAGCGTACAGGTTAGGATTAGGGGACGGGTGAGGGTCAGGCTTCGGGGAAGAGTTAGGGTTAGGGTTCGGGCTAGGGTTAGGGTTAGGGGACGGGGACGGTTTAGGGTCCAGGTGAGGGTACGACAACGCTTTAGGGGGAGCGTACGTGTGAGGGCGCGGGTGAGTGTCAGCGTACGGGCTAGGATTAGGGGACGGGTGAGGGTCAGGCTTCGGGGAAGGGTTAGGGTTAGGGTTCGGGCTAGGGTTAGGGTTAGGGGACGGGGACGGTTTAGGGTCCAGGTGAGGGTACGACAACGCTTTAGGGGGACCGTACGTGTGAGGGCGCGGGTGAGTGTCAGCGTACGGGTTAGGATTAGGGGACGGGTGAGGGTCAGGCTTCGGGGAAGGGTTAGGGTTAGGGTTCGGGCTAGGGTTAGGGTTAGGGGACGGGGACGGTTTAGGGTCCAGGTGAGGGTAGGACAACGCTTTAGGGGGAGCGTACGTGTGAGGGCGCGGGTGAGTGTCAGCGTACGGGTTAGGATTAGGGGACGGGTGAGGGTCAGGCTTCGGGGAAGGGTTAGGGTTAGGCTTCGGGCTAGGGTTAGGGTTAGGGGACGGGGACGGTTAAGGGTCCAGGTGAGGGTACGACAACGCTTTAGGGGGAGCGTACGTGTGAGGGCGCGGGTGAGTGTCAGAGTACGGGTTAGGATTAGGGGACGGGTGAGGGTCAGGCTTCGGGGAAGTGTTAGGGTTAGGGTTCGGGCTAGGGTTAGGGTTAGGGGACGGGGACGGTTTAGGGTCCAGGTGAGGGTACGACAACGCTTTAGGGGGAGCGTACGTGTGAGGGCGCGGGTGAGTGTCAGCGTACGGTTTAGGATTAGGGGACGGGTGAGGGTCAGGCTTCGGGAAAGGGTTAGGGTTAGGGTTCGGGATAGGGTTAGGGTTAGGGGACGGGGACGGTTTAGGGTCCAGGTGAGGGTAGGACAACGCTTTAGGGGGAGCGTACGTGTGAGGGCGTGGGTGAGTGTCAGCGTACGGTTTAGGATTAAGGGACGGGTGAGGGTCAGGCTTCGGGGAAGGGTTAGGGTTAGGGTTCGGGCTAGGGTTAGGGTTAGGGGACGGGGACGGTTTAGGGTCCAGGTGAGGGTACGACAACGCTTTAGGGGGAGCGTACGTGTGAGGGCGCGGGTGAGTGTCAGCGTACGGGTTAGGATTAGGGGACGGGTGAGGGTCAGGCTTCGGGGAAGGGTTAGGGTTAGGGTTCGGGCTAGGGTAAGGTTTAGGGGACGGGGACGGTTTAGGGTCCAGGTGAGGGTACGACAATGCTTTAGGGGGAGTGTACGTGTGAGGGCGCGGGTGAGTGTCAGCGTACAGGTTAGGATTAGGGGACGGGTGAGGGTCAGGCTTCGGGGAAGTGTTAGGGTTAGGGTTCGGGCTAGGGTTAGGGTTAGGGGACGGAGACGGTTTAGGGTCCAGGTGAGGGTACGACAACGCTTTAGGGGGAGCGTACGTGTGAGGGCGCGGGTGAGTGTCAGCGTACGGGTTAGGATTAGGGGACGTGTGAGGGTCAGGCTTCGGGGAAGGGTTAGGGTTAGGGTTCGGGCTAGGGTTAGGGTTAGGGGACGGGGACGGTTTAGGGTCCAGGTGAGGGTACGACAACGCTTTAGGGGGAGCGTACGTGTGAGGGCGCGGGTGAGTGTCAGCGTACAGGTTAGGATTAGGGGACGGGTGAGGGTCAGGCTTCGGGGAAGGGTTAGGGTTAGGGTTCGGGCTAGGGTTAGGGTTAGGGGACGGGGACGGTTTAGGGTCCAGGTGAGGGTACGACAACGCTTTAGGGGGAGCGTACGTGTGCGGGCGCGGGTGAGTGTCAGCGTACGGGTTAGGATTAGGGGACGGGTGAGGGTCAGGCTTCGGGGAAGGGTTAGGGTTAGGGTTCGGTCTAGGGTTAGGGTTAGGGGACGGGGACGGTTTAGGGTCCAGGTGAGGGTACGACAACGCTTTAGGGGGAGCGTACGTGTGAGGGCGCGGGTGAGTGTCAGCGTACGGGTTAGGATTAGGGGACGGGTGAGGGTCAGGCTTCGGGGAAGGGTTATGGTTAGGGTTCGGGCTAGGGTTAGGGTTAGGGGACGGGGACGGTTTAGGGTCCAGGTGAGGGTACGACAACGCTTTAGGGGGAGCGTACGTGTGAGGGCGCGGGTGAGTGTCAGCGTACGGGTTAGGATTAGGGGACGGGTGAGGGTCAGGCTTCGGGGAAGGGTTAGGGTTAGGGTTCGGGCTAGGGTTAGGGTTAGGGGACGGGGACGGTTTAGGGTCCAGGTGAGGGTACGACAACGCTTTAGGGGGAGCGTACATGTGAGGGCGCGGGTGAGTGTCAGCGTACGGGTTAGGATTAGGGGACGGGTGAGGGTCAGGCTTCGGGGAAGGGTTAGGGTTAGGGTTCGGGCTAGGGTTAGGGTTAGGGGACGGGGACGGTTTAGGGTCCAGGTGAGGGTACGACAACGCTTTAGGGGGAGCGTACGTGTGAGGGCGCGGGTGAGTGTCAGCGTACGGGTTAGGATTAGGGGACGGGTGAGGGTCAGGCTTCGGGGAAGGGTTAGGGTTAGGGTTCGGGCTAGGGTTAGGGTTAGGGGATGGGGACGGTTTAGGGTCCAGGTGAGGGTACGACAACGCTTTAGGGGGAGCGTACGTGTGAGGGCGCGGGTGAGTGTCAGCGTACGGGTTAGGATTAGGGGACGGGTGAGGGTCAGGCTTCGGGGAAGGGTTAGGGTTAGGGTTCGGGCTAGGGTTAGGGTTAGGGGACGGGGACGGTTTAGGGTCCAGGTGAGGGTATGACAACGATTTAGGGGGAGCGTACGTGTGAGGGTGCGGGTGAGTGTCAGCTTACGGGTTAGGATTAGGGGACGGGTGAGGGTCAGGCTTCGGGGAAGGGTTAGGGTTAGGGTTCGGGCTAGGGATAGGGTTAGGGGACGGGGACGGTTTAGGGTCAAGGTGAGGGTACGACAACGCTTTAGGGGGAGCGTACGTGTGAGGTCGTGGGTGAATGTCAGTGTACGGGTTAGTATTAGGGGACGGGTGAGTGTCAGGCTTCGGGGAAGGGTTAGGGTTAGGGTTCGGGCTAGGGTTAGGGTTAGGGGACGGGGACAGTTTAGGGTCCAGGTGAGGGTACGACAACGCTTTAGGGGGACCGTACGTGTGAGGGCGCGGGTGAGTGTCAGCGTACGGGTTAGAATTAGGGGACGGGTGAGGGTCAGGCTTCGGGGAAGCGTTAGGGTTAGGGTTCGGGCTAGGGTTAGGGTTAGGGGACGGGGACTGTTTAGGGTCCAGGTGAGGGTACGACAATGCTTTAGGGGGAGCGTACGTGTGAGGGCGCGGGTGAGTGTCAGCGTACGGGTTAGGATTAGGGGACGGGTGAGGGTCAGGCTTTGGGGAAGGGTTAGGGTTAGGGTTCGGGCTAGGGTTAGGGTTAGGGGACGGGGACGGTTTAGGGTCCAGGTGAGGGTACGACAACGCTTTCGGGGGAGCGTACGTGTGAGCGCGCGGGTGAGTGTCAGCGTACGGGTTAGGATTAGGGGACGGGTGAGGGTCAGGCTTCGGGGAAGGGTTAGGGTTAGGGTTCGGGCTAGGGTTAGGGTTAGGGGACGGGGACGGTTTAGGGTCAAGGTGAGGGTACGACAACGCTTTAGGGGGAGCGTACGTGTGAGGTTGTGAGTGAGTGTAAGCGTACGGGTTAGGATTAGGGGACGGGTGAGGGTCAGGCTTCGGGGAAGGGTTAGGGTTAGGGTTCGGGCTAGGGTTAGGGTTAGGGGACGGGGACGGTTTAGGGTCCAGGTGAGGGTACGACAACGCTTTAGGGGGAGCGTACGTGTGAGGGCGCGGGTGAGTGTCAGCGTACGGGTTAGGATTAGGGGACAGGTGAGGGTCAGGTTTCGGGGAAGGGTTAGGGTTAGGGTTCGGGCTAGGGTTAGGGTTAGGGGACGGGGACGGTTTAGGGTCCAGGTGAGGGTACGACAACGCTTTAGGGGGAGCGTACGTGTGAGGGCGCGGGTGAGTGTCAGCGTACGGGTTAGGATTAGGGGACGGGTGAGGGTCAGGCTTCGGGGAAGGGTTAGGGTTAGGGTTCGGGCTAGGGTTAGGGTTAGGGGACGGGGACGGTTTAGGGTCCAGGTGAGGGTAGGACAACGCTTTAGGGGGAGCGTACGTGTGAGGGCGCGGGTGAGTGTCAGCGTACGGGTTAGGATTAGGGGACCGGTGAGGGTCAGGCTTCGGGGAAGGGTTAGGGTTAGGGTTCGGGCTAGGGTTAGGGTTAGGGGACGGGGACGGTTAAGGGTCCAGGTGAGGGTACGACAACGCTTTAGGGGGAGCGTACGTGTGAGGGCGCGGGTGAGTGTCAGAGTACGGGTTAGGATTAGGGGACGGGTGAGGGTCAGGCTTCGGGGAAGGGTTAGGGTTAGGGTTCGGGCTAGGGTTAGGGTTAGGGGACGGGGACGGTTTAGGGTCCAGGTGAGGGTACGACAACGCTTTAGGGGGAGCGTACGTGTGAGGGCGCGGGTGAGTGTCAGCGTACGGGTTAGGATTAGGGGACGGGTGAGGGTCAGGCTTCGGGGAAGGGTTAGGGTTAGGGTTCGGGCTAGGGTTAGGGTTAGGGGACGGGGACGGTTTAGGGTCCAGGTGAGGGTACGACAACGCTTTAGGGGGACCGTACGTGTGAGGGCGCGGGTGAGTGTCAGCGTACGGGTTAGGATTAGGGGACGGGTGAGGGTCAGGCTTCGGGGAAGGGTTAGGGTTAGGGTTCGGGCTAGGGTTAGGGTTAGGGGACGGGGACGGTTTAGGGTCCAGGTGAGGGTACGACAACGCTTTAGGGGGAGCGTACATGTGAGGGCGCGGGTGAGTGTCAGCGTACGGGTTAGGATTAGGGGACGGGTGAGGGTCAGGCTTCGGGGAAGGGTTAGGGTTAGGGTTCGGGCTAGGGTTAGGGTTAGGGGACGGGGACGGTTTAGGGTCCAGGTGAGGGTACAACAACGCTTTAGGGGGAGCGTACGTGTGAGGGCGCGGGTGAGTGTCAGCGTACGGGTTAGGATTAGGGGACGGGTGAGGGTCAGGCTTCGGGGAAGGGTTAGGGTTAGGGTTCGGTCTAGGGTTAGGGTTAGGGGACGGGGACGGTTTAGGGTCCAGGTGAGGGTACAACAACGCTTTAGGGGGAGCGTACGTGTGAGGGCGCGGGTGAGTGTCAGCGTACGGGTTAGGATTAGGGGACGGGTGAGGGTCAGGCTTCGGGGAAGGGTTAGGGTTAGGGTTCGGGCTAGGGTTAGGGTTAGGGGACGGGGACGGTTTAGGGTCCAGGTGAGGGTACGACAACGCTTTAGGGGGAGCGTACATGTGAGGGCGCGGGTGAGTGTCAGCGTACGGGTTAGGATTAGGGGACGGGTGAGGGTCAGGCTTCGGGGAAGGGTTAGGGTTAGGGTTCGGGCTAGGGTTAGGGTTAGGGGACGGGGACGTTTTAGGGTCCAGGTGAGGGTACGACAAAGCTTTAGGGGGAGCGTACGTGTGAGGGCGCGGGTGAGTGTCAGCGTACGGGTTAGGATTAGGGGACGGGTGAGGGTCAGGCTTCGGGGAAGGGTTAGGGTTAGGGTTCGGGCTAGGGTTAGGGTTAGGGGACGGGGACGGTTTAGGGTCCAGGTGAGGGTACGACAATGCTTTAGGGGGAGCGTACGTGTGAGGGCGCGGGTGAGTGTCAGCGTACGGGTTAGGATTAGGGGACGGGTGAGGGTCAGGCTTCGGGGAAGGGTTAGGGTTAGGGTTCGGGCTAGGGTTAGGGTTAGGGGACGGGGACGGTTTAGGGTCCAGGTGAGGGTACGACAACGCTTTCGGGGGAGCGTACGTGTGAGCGCGCGGGTGAGTGTCAGCGTACGGGTTAGGATTAGGGGACGGGTGAGGGTCAGGCTTCGGGGAAGGGTTAGGGTTAGGGTTCGGGCTAGGGTTAGGGTTAGGGGACGGGGACGGTTTAGGGTCCAGGTGAGGGTACGACAACGCTTTAGGGGGACCGTACGTGTGAGGGCGCGGGTGAGTGTCAGCGTACGGGTTAGGATTAGGGGACGGGTGAGGGTCAGGCTTCGGGGAAGGGTTAGGGTTAGGGTTCGGGCTAGGGTTAGGGTTAGGGGACGGGGACGGTTTAGGGTCCAGGTGAGGGTACGACAATGCTTTAGGGGGAGCGTACGTGTGAGGGCGCGGGTGAGTGTCAGCGTACGGGTTAGGATTAGGGGACGGGTGAGGGTCAGGCTTCGGGGAAGGGTTAGGGTTAGGGTTCGGGCTAGGGTTAGGGTTAGGGGACGGGGACGGTTTAGGGTCCAGGTGAGGGTACGACAACGCTTTCGGGGGAGCGTACGTGTGAGCGCGCGGGTGAGTGTCAGCGTACGGGTTAGGATTAGGGGACGGGTGAGGGTCAGGCTTCGGGGAAGGGTTAGGGTTAGGGTTCGGGCTAGGGTTAGGGTTAGGGAACGGGGACGGTTTAGGGTCCAGGTGAGGGTACGACAACGCCTTAGGGGGAGCGTACGTGTGAGGGCGCGGGTGAGTGTCAGCGTACGGGTTAGGATTAGGGGACGGGTGAGGGTCAGGCTTCGGGGAAGTGTTAGGGTTAGGGTTCGGGCTAGGGTTAGGGTTAGGGTACGGGGACGGTTTAGGGTCCAGGTGAGGGTACGACAACGCTTTAGGGGGAGCGTACGTGTGAGGGCACGGGTGAGTGTCAGCGTACGGGTTAGGATTAGGGGACGGGTGAGGGTCAGGCTTCGGGGAAGTGTTAGGGTTAGGGTTCGGGATAGGGTTAGGGTTAGGGGATGGGGACGGTTTAGGGTCCAGGTGAGGGTACGACAACGATTTAGGGGGAGTGTACGTGTGAGGGTGCGGGTGAGTGTCAGCTTACGGGTTAGGATTAGGGTACGGGTGAGGGTCAGGCTTCGGGGAAGTGTTAGGGTTAGGGTTCGGGCTAGGGTTAGGGTTAGGGGACGGGGACGGTTTAGGGTCAAGGTGAGGGTACGACAACGCTTTAGGGGGAGCGTACGTGTGAGGTTGTGAGTGAGTGTAAGCGTACGGGTTAGGATTAGGGGACGGGTGAGGGTCAGGCTTCGGGGAAGAGTTAGGGTTAGGGTTCGGGCTAGGGTTAGGGTTAGGGGACGGGGACGGTTTAGGGTCCAGGTGAGGGTACGACAACGCTTTAGGGGGAGCGTACGTGTGAGGGCGCGGGTGAGTGTCAGCGTACGGGTTAGGATTAGGGGACGGGTGAGGGTCAGGTTTCGGGGAAGTGTTAGGGTTAGGGTTCGGGCTAGGGTTAGGGTTAGGGGACAGGGACGGTTTAGGGTCCAGGTGAGGGTACGACAACGCTTTAGGGGGACCGTACGTGTGAGGGCGCGGGTGAGTGTCAGCGTACGGGTTAGGATTAGGGGACGGGTGAGGGTCAGGCTTCGGGGAAGGGTTAGGGTTAGGGTTCGGGCTAGGGTTAGGATTAGGGGACGGGGACGGTTTAGGGTCCAGGTGAGGGTAGGACAACGCTTTAGGGGGAGCGTACGTGTGAGGGCGCGGGTGAGTGTCAGCGTACGGGTTAGGATTAGGGGACGGGTGAGGGTCAGGCTTCGGGGAAGGGTTAGGGTTAGGGTTCGGGCTAGGGTTAGGGTTAGGGGACGGGGACGGTTAAGGGTCCAGGTGAGGGTACGACAACGCTTTAGGGGGAGCGTACGTGTGAGGGCGCGGGTGAGTGTCAGAGTACGGGTTAGGATTAGGGGACGGGTGAGGGTCAGGCTTCGGGGAAGGGTTAGGGTTAGGGTTTGGGCTAGGGTTAGGGTTAGGGGACGGGGACGGTTTAGGGTCCAGGAGAGGGTACGACAATGCTTTAGGGGGAGCGTACGTGTGAGGGCGCGGGTGAATGTCAGCGTACGGTTTAGGATTAGGGGACGGGTGAGGGTCAGGCTTCGGGGAAGGGTTAGGGTTAGGGTTCGGGCTAGGGATAGGGTTAGGGGACGGGGACGGTCTAGGGTCCAGGTGAGGGTACGACAACGCTTTAGGGGGAGCGTACGTGTGAGGGCGCGGGTGAGTGTCAGCGTACGGGTTAGGATTAGGGGACGGGTGAGGGTCAGGCTTCGGGGAAGGGTTAGGGTTAGGGTTCGGGCTAGGGTTAGGGTTAGGGGACGGGGACGGTTTAGGGTCCAGGTGAGGGTACGACAATGCTTTAGGGGGAGCGTACGTGTGAGGGCGCGGGTGAGTGTCAGCGTACGGGTTAGGATTAGGGGACGGGTGAGGGTCAGGCTTCGGGGAAGGGTTAGGGTTAGGGTTCGGGCTAGGGTTAGGGTTAGGGGACGGGGACGGTCTAGGGTCCAGGTGAGGGTACGACAACGCTTTCGGGGGAGCGTACGTGTGAGGGCGCGGGTGAGTGTCAGCGTACGGGTTAGGATTAGGGGACGGGTGAGGGTCAGGCTTCGGGGAAGGGTTAGTGTTAGGGTTCGGGCTAGGGTTAGGGTTAGGGGACGGGGACGGTCTAGGGTCCAGGTGAGGGTACGACAACGCTTTAGGGGGAGCGTACGTGTGAGGTCGTGGGTGAGTGTCAGCGTACGGGTTAGGATTAGGGGACGGGTGAGGTCAGGCTTCGGGGAAGGGTTAGGGTTAGGGTTCGGGCTAGGGTTAGGGTTAGGGGACGGGGACGGTTTAGGGTCCAGGTGAGGGTACGACAACGCTTTAGGGGGACCGTACGTGTGAGGGTGCGGGTGAGTGTCAGCTTACGGGTTAGGAATAGGGGACGGGTGAGGGACAGGCTTCGGGGAAGGGTTAGGGTTAGGGTTCGGGCTAGGGTTAGGGTTAGGGTACGGGGACGGTTTAGGGTCAAGGTGAGGGTACGACAACGCTTTAGGGGGAGCGTACGTGTGAGGGCGCGGGTGAGTGTCAGCGTACGGGTTAGGATTAGGGGACGGGTGAGGGTCAGGCTTCGGGGAAGGGTTAGGGTTAGGGTTCGGGCTAGGGTTAGGGTTAGGGGACGGGGACGGTCTAGGGTCCAGGTGAGGGTACGACAACGCTTTAGGGGGAGCGTACGTGTGAGGGCGCGGGTGAGTGTCAGCGTACGGGTTAGGATTAGGGGACGGGTGAGGGTCAGGCTTCGGGGAAGGGTTAGGGTTAGGGTTCGGGCTAGGGTTAGGGTTAGGGGACGGGGACGGTTTAGGGTCCAGGTGAGGGTACGACAATGCTTTAGGGGGAGCGTACGTGTGAGGGCGCGGGTGAGTGTCAGCGTACGGGTTAGGATTAGGGGACGGGTGAGGGTCAGGCTTCGGGGAAGGGTTAGGGTTAGGGTTCGGGCTAGGGTTAGGGTTAGGGGACGGGGACGGTTTAGGGTCCAGGTGAGGGTACGACAACGCTTTCGGGGGAGCGTACGTGTGAGGGCGCGGGTGAGTGTCAGCGTACGGGTTAGGATTAGGGGACGGGTGAGTGTCAGGCTTCGGGGAAGGGTTAGGGTTAGGGTTCGGGCTAGGGTTAGGATTAGGGGACGGGGACGGTTTAGGGTCCAGGTGAGGGTACGACAACGCCTTAGGGGGAGCGTACGTGTGAGGGCGCGGGTGAGTGTCAGCGTACGGGTTAGGATTAGGGGACGGGTGAGGGTCAGGCTTCGGGGAAGTGTTAGGGTTAGGGTTCGGGCTAGGGTTAGGGTTAGGGGACGGGGACGGTTTAGGGTCCAGGTGAGGGTACGACAACGATTTAGGGGGAGCGTACGTGTGAGGGTGCGGGTGAGTGTCAGCTTACGGGTTAGGAATAGGGGACGGGTGAGGGTCAGGCTTCGGGGAAGGGTTAGGTTTAGGGTTCGGGCTAGGGTTAGGGTACGGGGACGGTTTAGGGTCAAGGTGAGGGTACGACAACGCTTTAGGGGGAGCGTACGTGTGAGGTCGTGGGTGAGTGTCAGCGTACGGGTTAGGATTAGGGGACGGGTGAGGGTCAGGCTTCGGGGAAGGGTTAGGGTTAGGGTTCGGGCTAGGGTTAGGGTTAGGGGACGGGGACGGTTTAGGGTCCACGTGAGGGTAGGACAACGCTTTAGGGTGAGCGTACGTGTGAGGGCGCGGGTGAGTGTCAGCGTACGGTTTAGGATTAAGGGACGGGTGAGGGTCAGGCTTCGGGGAAGGGTTAGGGTTAGGGTTCGGGCTAGGGTTAGGGTTAGGGGACGGGGACGGTTTAGGGTCCAGGTGAGGGTACGACAACGCTTTAGGGGGAGCGTACGTGTGAGGGCGCGGGTGAGTGTCAGGGTACGGGTTAGGATTAGGGGACGGGTGAGGGTCAGGCTTCGGGGAAGGGTTAGGGTTAGGGTTCGGGCTAGGGTTAGGTTTAGGGGACGGGGACGGTTTAGGGTCCAGGTGAGGGTACGACAACGCTTTAGGGGGAGTGTACGTGTGAGGGCGCGGGTGAGTGTCAGCGTACGGGTTAGGATTAGGGGACGGGTGAGGGTCAGGCTTCGGGGAAGGGTTAGGGTTAGGGTTCGGGCTAGGGTTAGGGTTGGGGACGGGGACGGTTTAGGGTCCAGGTGAGGGTACGACAATGCTTTAGGGGGAGCGTACGTGTGAGGGCGCGGGTGAGTGTCAGCGTACGTGTTAGGATTAGGGGACGGGTGAGGGTCAGGCTTCGGGGAAGGGTTAGGGTTAGGGTTCGGGCTAGGGTTAGAGTTAGGGGACGGGGACGGTCTAGGGTCCAGGTGAGGGTACGACAACGCTTTAGGGGGACCGTACGTGTGAGGGCACGGGTGAGTGTCAGCGTACGGGTTAGGATTAGGGGACGGGTGAGGGTCAGGCTTCGTGGAAGGGTTAGGGCTGGTTCGGGCTAGAGTTAGGGTTAGGGGACGGGGACGGTTTAGGGTCCAGGTGAGGGTACGACAACGCTTTAGGGGGAGCGTACGTGTGAGGGTGCGGGTGAGTGTCAGCGTACGGGTTAGGATTAGGGGACGGGTGAGGGTCAGGCTTCGGGGAAGGGTTAGGGTTAGGGTTCGGGTTAGGGTTAGGGTTAGGGGACGGGGACGGTTTAGGGTCCAGGTGAGTGTACGACAACGCTTTAGGGGGAGCGTACGTGTGAGGGCGCGGGTGAGTGTCAGCGTACGGGTTAGGATTAGGGGACGGGTGAGGGTCAGGCTTCGGGGAAGGGTTAGGGTTAGGGTTCGGGCTAGGGTTAGGGTTAGGGGACGGGGACGGTTTAGGGTCCAGGTGAGGGTACGACAACGCATTAGGGGGAGCGTACGTTTGAGGGCGCGGGTGAGTGTCAGCGTACGGGTTAGGATTAGGGGACGGGTGAGTGTCAGGCTTCGGGGAAGTGTTAGGGTTAGGGTTCGGGCTAGGGTTAGGGTTAGGGGACGGGGCCGGTTTAGGGTCCAGGTGAGGGTACGACAACGCTTTAGGGGGAGCGTACGTGTGAGGGCGCGGGTGAGTGTCAGCGTACGGGTTAGGATTAGGGGACGGGTGAGGGTCAGGCTTCGGGGAAGGGTTAGGGTTAGGGTTCGGGCTAGGGTTAGGGTTAGGGGACGGGGACGGTTTAGGGTCCAGGTGAGTGTACGACAACGCTTTAGGGGGAGCGTACGTGTGAGGGCGCGGGTGAGTGTCAGCGTACGGGTTAGGATTAGGGGACGGGTGAGGGTCAGGCCTCGGGGAAGGGTTAGTGTTAGGGTTCGGGCTAGGGTTAGGGTTAGGGGACGGGGACGGTCTAGGGTCCAGGTGAGGGTACGACAACGCTTTAGGGGGAGCGTACGTGTGAGGTCGTGGGTGAGTGTCAGCGTACGGGTTAGGATTAGGGGACGGGTGAGGGTCAGGCTTCGGGGAAGGGTTAGGGTTAGGGTTCGGGCTAGGGTTAGGGTTAGGGGACGGGGACGGTTTAGGGTCCAGGTGAGGGTACGACAACGCTTTCGGGGGAGCGTACGTGTGAGCGCGCGGGTGAGTGTCAGCTTACGGGTTAGGAATAGGGGACGGGTGAGGGTCAGGCTTCGGGGAAGTGTTAGGGTTAGGGTTCGGGCTAGGGTTAGGGTTAGGGTACGGGGACGGTTTAGGGTCAAGGTGAGGGTACGACAACGCTTTAGGGGGAGCGTACGTGTGAGGGCGCGGGTGAGTGTCAGCGTACGGGTTAGGATTAGGGGACGGGTGAGGGTCAGGCTTCGGGGAAGGGTTAGGGTTAGGGTTCGGGCTAGGGTTAGGGTTAGGGGACGGGGACGGTCTAGGGTCCAGGTGAGGGTACGACAACGCTTTAGGGGGAGCGTACGTGTGAGGGCGCGGGTGATTGTCAGCGTACGGGTTAGGATTAGGGGACGGGTGAGGGTCAGGCTTCGGGGAAGGGTTAGGGTTAGGGTTCGGGCTAGGGTTAGGGTTAGGGGACGGGGACGGTTTAGGGTCCAGGTGAGGGTACGACAATGCTTTAGGGGGAGCGTACGTGTGAGGGCGCGGGTGAGTGTCAGCGTACGGGTTAGGATTAGGGGACGGGTGAGGGTCAGGCTTCGGGGAAGGGTTAGGGTTAGGGTTCGGGCTAGGGTTAGGGTTAGGGGACGGGGACGGTTTAGGGTCCAGGTGAGGGTACGACAACGCCTTAGGGGGAGCGTACGTGTGAGGGCGCGGGTGAGTGTCACCGTACGGGTTAGGATTAGGGGACGGGTGAGGGTCAGGCTTCGGGGAAGTGTTAGGGTTAGGGTTCGGGCTAGGGTTAGGGTTAGGGGACGGGGACGGTTTAGGGTCCAGGTGAGGGTACGACAACGATTTAGGGGGAGCGTACGTGTGAGGGTGCGGGTGAGTGTCAGCTTACGGGTTAGGAATAGGGGACGGGTGAGGGTCAGGCTTCGGGGAAGGGTTAGGGTTAGGGTTCGGGCTAGGGTTAGGGTACGGGGACGGTTTAGGGTCAAGGTGAGGGTACGACAACGCTTTAGGGGGACCGTACGTGTGAGGGCGCGGGTGAGTGTCAGCGTACGGGTTAGGATTAGGGGACGGGTGAGGGTCAGGCTTCGTGGAAGGGTTAGGGCTGCTTCGGGCTAGGGTTAGGGTTAGGGGACGGGGACGGTTTAGGGTCCAGGTGAGGGTACGACAACGCTTTAGGGGGAGCGTACGTGTGAGGGTGCGGGTGAGTGTCAGCGTACGGGTTAGGATTAGGGGACGGGTGAGGGTCAGGCTTCGGGGAAGGGTTAGGGTTAGGGTTCGGGCAAGGGTTAGGGTTAGGGGACGGGGACGGTTTAGGGTCCAGGTGAGGGTACGACAACGCTTTAGGGGGAGCGTACGTGTGAGGGCGCGGGTGAGTGTCAGCGTACGGGTTAGGATTAGGGGACGGGTGAGGGTCAGGCTTCGGGGAAGGGTTAGGGTTAGAGTTCGGGCTAGGGTTAGGGTTAGGGGACGGGGACGGTTTAGGGTCCAGGTGAGGGTACGACAACGCATTAGGGGGAGCGTACGTTTGAGGGCGCCGGTGAGTGTCAGCGTACGGGTTAGGATTAGGGGACGGGTGAGTGTCAGGCTTCGGGGAAGTGTTAGGGTTAGGGTTCGGGCTAGGGTTAGGGTTAGGGGACGGGGCCGGTTTAGGGTCCAGGTGAGGGTACGACAACGCTTTAGGGGGAGCGTACGTGTGAGGGCGCGGGTGAGTGTCAGCGTACGGGTTAGGATTAGGGGACGGGTGAGGGTCAGGCTTCGGGGAAGGGTTAGGGTTAGGGTTCGGGCTAGGGTTAGGGTTAGGGGACGGGGACGGTTTAGGGTCCAGGTGAGGGTACGACAACGCTTTAGGGGGAGCGTACGTGTGAGGGCGCGGGTGAGTGTCAGCCTACGGGTTAGGATTAGGGGACGGGTGAGGGTCAGGCTTCGGGGAAGGGTTAGGGTTAGGGTTCGGGCTAGGGTTAGGGTTAGGGGACGGGGACGGTTTAGGGTCCAGGTGAGGGTAGGACAACGCTTTAGGGGGAGTGTACGTGTGAGGGCGCGGGTGAGTGTCAGCGTACGGGTTAGGATTAGGGGACGGGTGAGGGTCAGGCTTCGGGGAAGTGTTAGGGTTAGGGTTCGGGCTAGGGTTAGGGTTAGGGGACGGGGACGGTTTAGGGTCCAGGTGAGTGTACGACAACGCTTTAGGGGGAGCGTACGTGTGAGGGCGCGGGTGAGTGTCAGCGTACGGGTTAGGATTAGGGGACGGGTGAGGGTCAGGCTTCGGGGAAGGGTTAGTGTTAGGGTTCGGGCTAGGGTTAGGGTTAGGGGACGGGGACGGTCTAGGGTCCAGGTGAGGGTACGACAACGCTTTAGGGGGAGCGTACGTGTGAGGGCGCGGGTGAGTGTCAGCGTACGGGTTAGGATTAGGGGACGGGTGAGGGTCAGGCTTCGGGGAAGGGTTAGGGTTAGGGTTCGGGCTAGGGTTAGGGTTAGGGGACGGGGACGGTCTAGGGTCCAGGTGAGGGTACGACAACGCTTTAGGGGAACCGTACGTGTGAGGGCGCGGGTGAGTGTCAGCGTACGGGTTAGGATTAGGGGACGGGTGAGGGTCAGGCTTCGGGGAAGGGTTAGGGTTAGGGTTCGGGCTAGGTTTAGGGTTAGGGGACGGGGACGGTTTAGGGTCAAGGTGAGGGTACGACAACGCTTTAGGGGGAGCGTACCTGTGAGGGCGCGGGTGAGTGTCAGCGTACGGGTTAGGATTAGGGGACGGGTGAGGGTCAGGCTTCGGGGAAGGGTTAGGTTTAGGGTTCGGTCTAGGGTTAGGGTTAGGGGACGGGGACGGTTTAGGGTCCAGGTGAGGGTACGACAACGCTTTAGGGGGAGCGTACGTGTGAGGGCGCGGGTGAGTGTCAGCGTACGGGTTAGGATTACGGGACGGGTGAAGGTCAGGCTTCGGGGAAGGGTTAGGGTTAGGGTTCGGGCTAGGGTTAGGGTTAGGGGACGGGGACGGTTTAGGGTCCAGGTGAGGGTACGACAACGCTTTAGGGGGAGCGTACGTGTGAGGGCGCGGGTGAGTGTCAGCGTACGGTTTAGGATTAAGGGACGGGTGAGGGTCAGGCTTCGGGGAAGGGTTAGGGTTAGGGTTCGGGCTAGGGTTAGGGTTAGGGGACGGGGACGGTTTAGGGTCCAGGTGAGGGTACGACAACGCTTTAGGGGGAGCGTACGTGTGAGGGCGCGGGTGAGTGTCAGGGTACGGGTTAGGATTAGGGGACGGGTGAGGGTCAGGCTTCGGGGAAGGGTTAGGGTTAGGGTTCGGGCTAGGGTTAGGTTTAGGGGACGGGGACGGTTTAGGGTCCAGGTGAGGGTACGACAACGCTTTAGGGGGAGTGTACGTGTGAGGGCGCGGGTGAGTGTCAGCGTACGGGTTAGGATTAGGGGACGGGTGAGGGTCAGGCTTCGGGGAAGGGTTAGGGTTAGGGTTCGGGCTAGGGTTAGGGTTAGGGGACGGGGACGGTTTAGGGTCCAGGTGAGGGTACGACAACGCATTAGGGGGAGCGTACGTTTGAGGGCGCGGGTGAGTGTCAGCGTACGGGTTAGGATTAGGGGACGGGTGAGTGTCAGGCTTCGGGGAAGTGTTAGGGTTAGGGTTCGGGCTAGGGTTAGGGTTAGGGGACGGGGCCGGTTTAGGGTCCAGGTGAGGGTACGACAACGCTTTAGGGGGAGCGTACGTGTGAGGGCACGGGTGAGTGTCAGCGTACGGGTTAGGATTAGGGGACGGGTGAGGGTCAGGCTTCGGGGAAGGGTTAGGGTTAGGGTTCGGGCTAGGGTTAGGGTTAGGGGACGGGGACGGTTTAGGGTCCAGGTGAGTGTACGACAACGCTTTAGGGGGAGCGTACGTGTGAGGGCGCGGGTGAGTGTCAGCGTACGGGTTAGGATTAGGGGACGGGTGAGGGTCAGGCCTCGGGGAAGGGTTAGTGTTAGGGTTCGGGCTAGGGTTAGGGTTAGGGGTCGGGGACGGTCTAGGGTCCAGGTGAGGGTATGACAACGCTTTAGGGGGAGCGTACGTGTGAGGTCGTGGGTGAGTGTCAGCGTACGGGTTAGGATTAGGGGACGGGTGAGGGTCAGGCTTCGGGGAAGGGTTAGGGTTAGGGTTCGGGCTAGGGTTAGGGTTAGGGGACGGGGACGGTTAAGGGTCCAGGTGAGGGTACGACAACGCTTTAGGGGGAGCGTACGTGTGAGGGCGCGGGTGAGTGTCAGCGTACGGGTTAGGATTAGGGGACGGGTGAGGGTCAGGCTTCGGGGAAGGGTTAGGGTTAGGGTTCGGGCTAGGGTTAGGGTTAGGGGACGGGGACGGTTTAGGGTCCAGGTGAGGGTACGACAACGCTTTAGGGGGAGCGTACGTGTGAGGGCGCGGGTGAGTGTCAGCGTACGGGTTAGGATTAGGGGACGGGTGAGGGACAGGCTTCGGGGAAGAGTTAGGGTTAGGGTTCGGGCTAGGGTTAGGGTTAGGGGACGGGGACGGTTTAGGGTCAAGATGAGGGTACGACAACGCTTTAGGGGGAGCGTACGTGTGAGGGCGCGGGTGAGTGTCAGCGTACGGGTTAGGATTACGGGACGGGTGAGGGTCAGGCTTCGGGGAAGGGTTAGGGTTAGGGTTAGGGTTCGGGCTAGAGTTAGGGTTAGGGGACGGGGACGTTTTAGGGTCCAGGTGAGGGTACGACAACGCTTTAGGGGGACCGTACGTGTGAGGGCGCGGGTGAGTGTCAGCGTACGGGTTAGGATTAGGGGACGGGTGAGGGTCAGGCTTCGGGGAAGGGTTAGGGTTACGGTTCGGGCTAGGGTTAGGGTTAGGGGACGGGGATGGTTTAGGGTCCACGTGAGGGTAGGACAACGCTTTAGGGGGAGGGTATGTGTGAGGGCGCGGGTGAGTGTCAGCGTACGGGTTAGGATTAGGGGACGGGTGAGTGTCAGGCTTCGGGGAAGGGTTAGGTTTAGGGTTCGGGCTAGGGTTAGGGTTAGGGGACGGGGACGGTCTAGGGTCCAGGTGAGGGTACGACAACGCTTTAGGGGGAGCGTACGTGTGAGGTCGTGGGTGAGTGTCAGCGTACGGGTTAGGATTAGGGGACGGGTGAGGGTCAGGCTTCGGGGAAGGGTTAGGGTTAGGGTTCGGGCTAGGGTTAGGGTTAGGGGACGGGGACGGTTTAGGGTCCAGGTGAGGGTACGACAACGCTTTCGGGGGAGCGTACGTGTGAGCGCGCGGGTGAGTGTCAGCTTACGGGTTAGGAATAGGGGACGGGTGAGGGTCAGGCTTCGGGGAAGTGTTAGGGTTAGGGTTCGGGCTAGGGTTAGGGTTAGGGTACGGGGACGGTTTAGGGTCAAGGTGAGGGTACGACAACGCTTTAGGGGGAGCGTACGTGTGAGGGCGCGGGTGAGTGTCAGCGTACGGGTTAGGATTAGGGGACGGGTGAGGGTCAGGCTTCGGGGAAGGGTTAGGGTTAGGGTTCGGGCTAGGGTTAGGGTTAGGGGACGGGGACGGTCTAGGGTCCAGGTGAGGGTACGACAACGCTTTAGGGGGAGCGTACGTGTGAGGGCGCGGGTGATTGTCAGCGTACGGGTTAGGATTAGGGGACGGGTGAGGGTCAGGCTTCGGGGAAGGGTTAGGGTTAGGGTTCGGGCTAGGGTTAGGGTTAGGGGACGGGGACGGTTTAGGGTCCAGGTGAGGGTACGACAATGCTTTAGGGGGAGCGTACGTGTGAGGGCGCGGGTGAGTGTCAGCGTACGGGTTAGGATTAGGGGACGGGTGAGGGTCAGGCTTCGGGGAAGGGTTAGGGTTAGGGTTCGGGCTAGGGTTAGGGTTAGGGGACGGGGACGGTTTAGGGTCCAGGTGAGGGTACGACAACGCCTTAGGGGGAGCGTACGTGTGAGGGCGCGGGTGAGTGTCACCGTACGGGTTAGGATTAGGGGACGGGTGAGGGTCAGGCTTCGGGGAAGTGTTAGGGTTAGGGTTCGGGCTAGGGTTAGGGTTAGGGGACGGGGACGGTTTAGGGTCCAGGTGAGGGTACGACAACGATTTAGGGGGAGCGTACGTGTGAGGGTGCGGGTGAGTGTCAGCTTACGGGTTAGGAATAGGGGACGGGTGAGGGTCAGGCTTCGGGGAAGGGTTAGGGTTAGGGTTCGGGCTAGGGTTAGGGTACGGGGACGGTTTAGGGTCAAGGTGAGGGTACGACAACGCTTTAGGGGGACCGTACGTGTGAGGGCGCGGGTGAGTGTCAGCGTACGGGTTAGGATTAGGGGACGGGTGAGGGTCAGGCTTCGTGGAAGGGTTAGGGCTGCTTCGGGCTAGGGTTAGGGTTAGGGGACGGGGACGGTTTAGGGTCCAGGTGAGGGTACGACAACGCTTTAGGGGGAGCGTACGTGTGAGGGTGCGGGTGAGTGTCAGCGTACGGGTTAGGATTAGGGGACGGGTGAGGGTCAGGCTTCGGGGAAGGGTTAGGGTTAGGGTTCGGGCAAGGGTTAGGGTTAGGGGACGGGGACGGTTTAGGGTCCAGGTGAGGGTACGACAACGCTTTAGGGGGAGCGTACGTGTGAGGGCGCGGGTGAGTGTCAGCGTACGGGTTAGGATTAGGGGACGGGTGAGGGTCAGGCTTCGGGGAAGGGTTAGGGTTAGAGTTCGGGCTAGGGTTAGGGTTAGGGGACGGGGACGGTTTAGGGTCCAGGTGAGGGTACGACAACGCATTAGTGGGAGCGTACGTTTGAGGGCGCCGGTGAGTGTCAGCGTACGGGTTAGGATTAGGGGACGGGTGAGTGTCAGGCTTCGGGGAAGTGTTAGGGTTAGGGTTCGGGCTAGGGTTAGGGTTAGGGGACGGGGCCGGTTTAGGGTCCAGGTGAGGGTACGACAACGCTTTAGGGGGAGCGTACGTGTGAGGGCGCGGGTGAGTGTCAGCGTACGGGTTAGGATTAGGGGACGGGTGAGGGTCAGGCTTCGGGGAAGGGTTAGGGTTAGGGTTCGGGCTAGGGTTAGGGTTAGGGGACGGGGACGGTTTAGGGTCCAGGTGAGGGTACGACAACGCTTTAGGGGGAGCGTACGTGTGAGGGCGCGTGTGAGTGTCAGCCTACGGGTTAGGATTAGGGGACGGGTGAGGGTCAGGCTTCGGGGAAGGGTTAGGGTTAGGGTTCGGGCTAGGGTTAGGGTTAGGGGACGGGGACGGTTTAGGGTCCAGGTGAGGGTAGGACAACGCTTTAGGGGGAGTGTACGTGTGAGGGCGCGGGTGAGTGTCAGCGTACGGGTTAGGATTAGGGGACGGGTGAGGGTCAGGCTTCGGGGAAGTGTTAGGGTTAGGGTTCGGGCTAGGGTTAGGGTTAGGGGACGGGGACGGTTTAGGGTCCAGGTGAGTGTACGACAACGCTTTAGGGGGAGCGTACGTGTGAGGGCGCGGGTGAGTGTCAGCGTACGGGTTAGGATTAGGGGACGGGTGAGGGTCAGGCTTCGGGGAAGGGTTAGTGTTAGGGTTCGGGCTAGGGTTAGGGTTAGGGGACGGGGACGGTCTAGGGTCCAGGTGAGGGTACGACAACGCTTTAGGGGGAGCGTACGTGTGAGGGCGCGGGTGAGTGTCAGCGTACGGGTTAGGATTAGGGGACGGGTGAGGGTCAGGCTTCGGGGAAGGGTTAGGGTTAGGGTTCGGGCTAGGGTTAGGGTTAGGGGACGGGGACGGTCTAGGGTCCAGGTGAGGGTACGACAACGCTTTAGGGGAACCGTACGTGTGAGGGCGCGGGTGAGTGTCAGCGTACGGGTTAGGATTAGGGGACGGGTGAGGGTCAGGCTTCGGGGAAGGGTTAGGGTTAGGGTTCGGGCTAGGGTTAGGGTTAGGGGACGGGGACGGTTTAGGGTCAAGGTGAGGGTACGACAACGCTTTAGGGGGAGCGTACCTGTGAGGGCGCGGGTGAGTGTCAGCGTACGGGTTAGGATTAGGGGACGGGTGAGGGTCAGGCTTCGGGGAAGGGTTAGGTTTAGGGTTCGGTCTAGGGTTAGGGTTAGGGGACGGGGACGGTTTAGGGTCCAGGTGAGGGTACGACAACGCTTTAGGGGGAGCGTACGTGTGAGGGCGCGGGTGAGTGTCAGCGTACGGGTTAGGATTACGGGACGGGTGAAGGTCAGGCTTCGGGGAAGGGTTAGGGTTAGGGTTCGGGCTAGGGTTAGGGTTAGGGGACGGGGACGGTTTAGGGTCCAGGTGAGGGTACGACAACGCTTTAGGGGGAGCGTACGTGTGAGGGCGCGGGTGAGTGTCAGCGTACGGTTTAGGATTAAGGGACGGGTGAGGGTCAGGCTTCGGGGAAGGGTTAGGGTTAGGGTTCGGGCTAGGGTTAGGGTTAGGGGACGGGGACGGTTTAGGGTCCAGGTGAGGGTACGACAACGCTTTAGGGGGAGCGTACGTGTGAGGGCGCGGGTGAGTGTCAGGGTACGGGTTAGGATTAGGGGACGGGTGAGGGTCAGGCTTCGGGGAAGGGTTAGGGTTAGGGTTCGGGCTAGGGTTAGGTTTAGGGGACGGGGACGGTTTAGGGTCCAGGTGAGGGTACGACAACGCTTTAGGGGGAGTGTACGTGTGAGGGCGCGGGTGAGTGTCAGCGTACGGGTTAGGATTAGGGGACGGGTGAGGGTCAGGCTTCGGGGAAGGGTTAGGGTTAGGGTTCGGGCTAGGGTTAGGGTTAGGGGACGGGGACGGTTTAGGGTCCAGGTGAGGGTACGACAACGCATTAGGGGGAGCGTACGTTTGAGGGCGCGGGTGAGTGTCAGCGTACGGGTTAGGATTAGGGGACGGGTGAGTGTCAGGCTTCGGGGAAGTGTTAGGGTTAGGGTTCGGGCTAGGGTTAGGGTTAGGGGACGGGGCCGGTTTAGGGTCCAGGTGAGGGTACGACAACGCTTTAGGGGGAGCGTACGTGTGAGGGCACGGGTGAGTGTCAGCGTACGGGTTAGGATTAGGGGACGGGTGAGGGTCAGGCTTCGGGGAAGGGTTAGGGTTAGGGTTCGGGCTAGGGTTAGGGTTAGGGGACGGGGACGGTTTAGGGTCCAGGTGAGTGTACGACAACGCTTTAGGGGGAGCGTACGTGTGAGGGCGCGGGTGAGTGTCAGCGTACGGGTTAGGATTAGGGGACGGGTGAGGGTCAGGCCTCGGGGAAGGGTTAGTGTTAGGGTTCGGGCTAGGGTTAGGGTTAGGGGTCGGGGACGGTCTAGGGTCCAGGTGAGGGTATGACAACGCTTTAGGGGGAGCGTACGTGTGAGGTCGTGGGTGAGTGTCAGCGTACGGGTTAGGATTAGGGGACGGGTGAGGGTCAGGCTTCGGGGAAGGGTTAGGGTTAGGGTTCGGGCTAGGGTTAGGGTTAGGGGACGGGGACGGTTAAGGGTCCAGGTGAGGGTACGACAACGCTTTAGGGGGAGCGTACGTGTGAGGGCGCGGGTGAGTGTCAGCGTACGGGTTAGGATTAGGGGACGGGTGAGGGTCAGGCTTCGGGGAAGGGTTAGGGTTAGGGTTCGGGCTAGGGTTAGGGTTAGGGGACGGGGACGGTTTAGGGTCCAGGTGAGGGTACGACAACGCTTTAGGGGGAGCGTACGTGTGAGGGCGCGGGTGAGTGTCAGCGTACGGGTTAGGATTAGGGGACGGGTGAGGGACAGGCTTCGGGGAAGAGTTAGGGTTAGGGTTCGGGCTAGGGTTAGGGTTAGGGGACGGGGACGGTTTAGGGTCAAGATGAGGGTACGACAACGCTTTAGGGGGAGCGTACGTGTGAGGGCGCGGGTGAGTGTCAGCGTACGGGTTAGGATTACGGGACGGGTGAGGGTCAGGCTTCGGGGAAGGGTTAGGGTTAGGGTTAGGGTTCGGGCTAGAGTTAGGGTTAGGGGACGGGGACGTTTTAGGGTCCAGGTGAGGGTACGACAACGCTTTAGGGGGACCGTACGTGTGAGGGCGCGGGTGAGTGTCAGCGTACGGGTTAGGATTAGGGGACGGGTGAGGGTCAGGCTTCGGGGAAGGGTTAGGGTTACGGTTCGGGCTAGGGTTAGGGTTAGGGGACGGGGATGGTTTAGGGTCCACGTGAGGGTAGGACAACGCTTTAGGGGGAGGGTATGTGTGAGGGCGCGGGTGAGTGTCAGCGTACGGGTTAGGATTAGGGGACGGGTGAGTGTCAGGCTTCGGGGAAGGGTTAGGTTTAGGGTTCGGGCTAGGGTTAGGGTTAGGGGACGGGGACGGTTTAGGGTCCAGGTGAGGGTACGACAACGCTTTAGGGGGAACGTAGGTGTCAGGGCGCGGGTGAGTGTCAGCGTACGGGTTAGGATTAGGGGACGGGTGAGGGTCAGGCTTCGGGGAAGGGTTAGGGTTAGGGTTCGGGCTAGGGTTAGGGTTAGGGGACGGGGACGGTTTAGGGTCTAGGTGAGGGTACGACAACGCTTTAGGGGGAGCGTACGTGTGAGGGCGCGGGTGAGTGTCAGCGTACGGGTTAGGATTAGGGGACGGGTGAGGGTCAGGCTTCGGGGAAGGGTTAGGGTTAGGGTTCGGGCTAGGGTTAGGGTTAGGGGACGGGGACGGTTTAGGGTCCAGGTGAGGGTACGACAACGCTTTAGGGGGAGCGTACGTGTGAGGGCGCGGGTGAGTGTCAGCGTACGGGTTAGGATTACGGGACGGGTGAGGGTCAGGCTTCGGGGAAGGGTTAGGGTTAGGGTTCGGGCTAGGGTTAGGGTTAGGGGACGTGGACGGTTTAGGGTCCAGGTGAGGGTACGACAACGCTTTAGGGGGAGCGTACGTGTGAGGGCGCGGGTGAGTGTCAGCGTACGGGTTAGGATTAGGGGACGGGTGAGGGTCAGGCTTCGGGGAAGGGTTAGGGTTAGGGTTCGGGCTAGGGTTAGGGTTAGGGGACGGAGACGGTTTAGGGTCCAGGTGAGGGTACGACAACGCTTTAGGGGGAGCGTACGTGTGAGGGCGCGGGTGAGTGTCAGCGTACGGGTTAGGATTAGGGGACGGGTGAGGGTCAGGCTTCGGGGAAGGGTTAGGGTTAGGGTTCGGGCTAGGGTTAGGGTTAGGGGACGGGGACGGTTTAGGGTCCAGGTGAGGGTACGACAACGCTTTAGGGTGAGCGTACGTGTGAGGGCGCGGGTGAGTGTCAGCGTACGGGTTAGGATTAGGGGACGGGTGAGGGTCAGGCTTCGGGGAAGGGTTAGGGTTAGGGTTCGGGCTAGGGTTAGGGTTAGGGGACTGGGACGGTTTAGGGTCCAGGTGAGGATAGGACAACGCTTTAGGGGGAGCGTACGTGTGAGGGCGCGGGTGAGTGTCAGCGTACGGGTTAGGATTGGGGACGGGTGAGGGTCAGGCTTCGGGGAAGTGTTAGGGTTAGGGTTCGGGCTAGGGTTAGGGTTAGGGGACGGGGACGGTTTAGGGTCCAGGTGAGGGTAGGACAACGCTTTAGGGGGAGCGTACGTGTGAGGGCGCGGGTGAGTGTCAGCGTACGGGTTAGGATTAGGGGACGGGTGAGGGTCAGGCTTCGGGGAAGTGTTAGGGTTAGGGTTCGGGCTAGGGTTAGGGTTAGGGGACGGGGACGGTTTAGGGTCCAGGTGAGGGTAGGACAACGCTTTAGGGGGAGCGTACGTGTGAGGGCGCGGGTGAGTTTCAGCGTACGGGTTAGGATTAGGGGACGGGTGAGGGTCAGGCTTAGGGGAAGGGTTAGGGTTAGGGTTCGGGCTAGGGTTAGGGTTAGGGGACGGGGACGGTTTAGGGTCCAGGTGAGGGTACGACAACGCTTTAGGGGGACCGTACGTGTGAGGGCGCGGGTGAGTGTCAGCGTACGGGTTAGGATTACGGGACGGGTGAGGGTCAGGCTTCGGGGAAGGGTTAGGGTTAGGGTTAGGGTTCGGGCTAGAGTTAGGGTTAGGGGACGGGGACGTTTTAGGGTCCAGGTGAGGGTACGACAACGCTTTAGGGGGACCGTACGTGTGAGGGCGCGGGTGAGTGTCAGCGTACGGGTTAGGATTAGGGGACGGGTGAGGGTCAGGCTTCGGGGAAGGGTTAGGGTTACGGTTCGGGCTAGGGTTAGGGTTAGGGGACGGGGATGGTTTAGGGTCCACGTGAGGGTAGGACAACGCTTTAGGGGGAGGGTATGTGTGAGGGCGCGGGTGAGTGTCAGCGTACGGGTTAGGATTAGGGGACGGGTGAGTGTCAGGCTTCGGGGAAGGGTTAGGTTTAGGGTTCGGGCTAGGGTTAGGGTTAGGGGACGGGGACGGTTTAGGGTCCAGGTGAGGGTACGACAACGCTTTAGGGGGAACGTAGGTGTCAGGGCGCGGGTGAGTGTCAGCGTACGGGTTAGGATTAGGGGACGGGTGAGGGTCAGGCTTCGGGGAAGGGTTAGGGTTAGGGTTCGGGCTAGGGTTAGGGTTAGGGGACGGGGACGGTTTAGGGTCTAGGTGAGGGTACGACAACGCTTTAGGGGGAGCGTACGTGTGAGGGCGCGGGTGAGTGTCAGCGTACGGGTTAGGATTAGGGGACTGGTGAGGGTCAGGCTTCGGGGAAGGGTTAGGGTTAGGGTTCGGGCTAGGGTTAGGGTTAGGGGACGGGGACGGTTTAGGGTCCAGGTGAGGGTACGACAACGCTTTAGGGGGAGCGTACGTGTGAGGGCACGGGTGAGTGTCAGCGTACGGGTTAGGATTACGGGACGGGTGAGGGTCAGGCTTCGGGGAAGGGTTAGGGTTAGGGTTCGGGCTAGGGTTAGGGTTAGGGGACGTGGACGGTTTAGGGTCCAGGTGAGGGTACGACAACGCTTTAGGGGGAGCGTACGTGTGAGGGCGCGGGTGAGTGTCAGCGTACGGGTTAGGATTAGGGGACGGGTGAGGGTCAGGCTTCGGGGAAGGGTTAGGGTTAGGGTTCGGGCTAGGGTTAGGGTTAGGGGACGGAGACGGTTTAGGGTCCAGGTGAGGGTACGACAACGCTTTAGGGGGAGCGTACGTGTGAGGGCGCGGGTGAGTGTCAGCGTACGGGTTAGGATTAGGGGACGGGTGAGGGTCAGGCTTCGGGGAAGGGTTAGGGTTAGGGTTCGGGCTAGGGTTAGGGTTAGGGGACGGGGACGGTTTAGGGTCCAGGTGAGGGTACGACAACGCTTTAGGGTGAGCGTACGTGTGAGGGCGCGGGTGAGTGTCAGCGTACGGGTTAGGATTAGGGGACGGGTGAGGGTCAGGCTTCGGGGAAGGGTTAGGGTTAGGGTTCGGGCTAGGGTTAGGGTTAGGGGACTGGGACTGTTTAGGGTCCAGGTGAGGATAGGACAACGCTTTAGGGGGAGCGTACGTGTGAGGGCGCGGGTGAGTGTCAGCGTACGGGTTAGGATTGGGGACGGGTGAGGGTCAGGCTTCGGGGAAGTGTTAGGGTTAGGGTTCGGGCTAGGGTTAGGGTTAGGGGACGGGGACGGTTTAGGGTCCAGGTGAGGGTACGACAACGCTTTAGGGGGACCGTACGTGTGAGGGCGCGGGTGAGTGTCAGCGTACGGGTTAGGATTAGGGGACGGGTGAGGGTCAGGCTTCGGGGAAGTGTTAGGGTTAGGGTTCGGGCTAGGGTTAGGGTTAGGGGACGGGGACGGTTTAGGGTCCAGGTGAGGGTAGGACAACGCTTTAGGGGGAGCGTACGTGTGAGGGCGCGGGTGAGTTTCAGCGTACGGGTTAGGATTAGGGGACGGGTGAGGGTCAGGCTTAGGGGAAGGGTTAGGGTTAGGGTTCGGGCTAGGGTTAGGGTTAGGGGACGGGGACGGTTTAGGGTCCAGGTGAGGGTACGACAACGCTTTAGGGGGAGCGTACGTGTGAGGGCGCGGGTGAGTGTCAGCGTACGGGTTAGGATTAGGGGACGGGTGAGGGTCAGGCTTCGGGGAAGGGTTAGGGTTAGGGTTCGGGCTAGGGTTAGGGTTAGGGGACGGGGACGGTCTAGGGTCCAGGTGATGGTAGGACAACGCTTTAGGGGGAGCGTACGTGTGAGGGCGCAGGTGAGTGTCAGCGTACGGGTTAGTATTAGTGGACGGGTGAGGGTCAGGCTTCGGGGAAGGGTTAGGGTTAGGGTTCGGGCTAGGGTTAGGGTTAGGGGACGGGGACGGTCTAGGGTCCAGGTGAGGGTACGACAACGCTTTAGGGGGAGCGTACGTGTGAGGGCGCGGGTGAGTGTCAGCGTACGGGTTAGGATTAGGGGACGGGTGAGGGTCAGGCTTCGGGGAAGGGTTAGGGTTAGGGTTCGGGCTAGGGTTAGGGTTAGGGGACGGGGACGGTTTAGGGTCCAGGTGAGGGTACGACAACGCTTTAGGGGGAGCGTACGTGTGAGGGCGCGGGTGAGTGTCAGCGTACGGGTTAGGATTAGGGGACGGGTGAGGGTCAGGCTTCGGGGAAGGGTTAGGGTTAGGGTTCGGGCTAGGGTTAGAGTTAGGGGACGGGGACGGTTTAGGGTCCAGGTGAGGGTACGACAACGCTTTACGGGGAGCGTACGTGTGAGGGCGCGGGTGAGTGTCAGCGTACGGGTTAGGATTAGGGGACGGGTGAGGGTCAGGCTTCGGGGAAGGGTTAGGGTTAGGGTTCGGGCTAGGGTTAGGGTTAGGGGACGGGGACGGTTTAGGGTCCAGGTGAGGGTACGACAACGCTTTAAGGGGAGCGTACGTGTGAGGGCGCGGGTGAGTGTCAGCGTACGGGTTAGGATTAGGGGACGGGTGAGGGTCAGGCTTCGGGGAAGTGTTAGGGTTAGGGTTCGGGCTAGGGTTAGGGTTAGGGGACGGGGACTGTTTAGGGTCCAGGTGAGGGTACGACAACGCTTTAGGGGGAGGGTACGTGTGAGGGCGCGGGTGAGTGTCAGCGTACGGGTTAGGATTAGGGGACGGGTGAGGGTCAGGCTTCGGGGAAGGGTTAGGGTTAGGGTTTGAGCTAGGGTTAGGGTTAGGGGACGGGGACGGTTTAGGGTCCAGGTGAGGGTACGACAACGCTTTAGGGGGAGCGTACGTTTGAGGGCGCGGGTGAGTGTCAGCGTACGGGTTAGGATTAGGGGACGGGTGAGGGTCAGGCTTCGGGGAAGTGTTAGGGTTAGGGTTCGGGCTAGGGTTAGGGTTAGGGGACGGGGCCGGTTTAGGGTCCAGGTGAGGGTACGACAACGCTTTAGGGGAACCGTACGTGTGAGGGCGCGGGTGAGTGTCAGCGTACGGGTTAGGATTAGGGGACGGGTGAGGGTCAGGCTTCGGGGAAGGGTTAGGGTTAGGGTTCGGGCTAGGGTTAGGGTTAGGGGACGGGGACGGTTTAGGGTCAAGGTGAGGGTACGACAACGCTTTAGGGGGAGCGTACCTGTGAGGGCGCGGGTGAGTGTCAGCGTACGGGTTAGGATTAGGGGACGGGTGAGGGTCAGGCTTCGGGGAAGGGTTAGGGTTAGGGTTCGGGCTAGGGTTAGGGTTAGGGGACGGGGACGGTTTAGGGTCCAGGTGAGGGTACGACAACGCTTTAGGGGGAGCGTACGTGTGAGGGCGCGGGTGAGTGTCAGCGTACGGGTTAGGATTAGGGGACGGGTGAGGGTCAGGCTTCGGGGAAGGGTTAGGGTTAGGGTTCGGGCTAGGGTTAGGGTTAGGGGACGGGGACGGTTTAGGGTCCAGGTGAGGGTACGACAACGCTTTAGGGGGAGCGTACGTTTGAGGGCGCGGGTGAGTGTCAGCGTACGGGTTAGGATTAGGGGACGGGTGAGGGTCAGGCTTCGGGGAAGTGTTAGGGTTAGGGTTCGGGCTAGGGTTAGGGTTAGGGGACGGGGCCGGTTTAGGGTCCAGGTGAGGGTACGACAACGCTTTAGGGGAACCGTACGTGTGAGGGCGCGGGTGAGTGTCAGCGTACGGGTTAGGATTAGGGGACGGGTGAGGGTCAGGCTTCGGGGAAGGGTTAGGGTTAGGGTTCGGGCTAGGGTTAGGGTTAGGGGACGGGGACGGTTTAGGGTCAAGGTGAGGGTACGACAACGCTTTAGGGGGAGCGTACCTGTGAGGGCGCGGGTGAGTGTCAGCGTACGGGTTAGGATTAGGGGACGGGTGAGGGTCAGGCTTCGGGGAAGGGTTAGGTTTAGGGTTCGGTCTAGGGTTAGGGTTAGGGGACGGGGACGGTTTAGGGTCCAGGTGAGGGTACGACAACGCTTTAGGGGGAGCGTACGTGTGAGGGCGCGGGTGAGTGTCAGCGTACGGGTTAGGATTACGGGACGGGTGAAGGTCAGGCTTCGGGGAAGGGTTAGGGTTAGGGTTCGGGCTAGGGTTAGGGTTAGGGGAAGGGGACGGTTTAGGGTCCAGGTGAGGGTACGACAACGCTTTAGGGGGAGCGTACGTGTGAGGGCGCGGGTGAGTGTCAGCGTACGGTTTAGGATTAAGGGACGGGTGAGGGTCAGGCTTCGGGGAAGGGTTAGGGTTAGGGTTCGGGCTAGGGTTAGGGTTAGGGGACGGGGACGGTTTAGGGTCCAGGTGAGGGTACGACAACGCTTTAGTGGGAGCGTACGTGTGAGGGCGCGGGTGAGTGTCAGGGTACGGGTTAGGATTAGGGGACGGGTGAGGGTCAGGCTTCGGGGAAGGGTTAGGGTTAGGGTTCGGGCTAGGGTTAGGTTTAGCGGACGGGGACGGTTTAGGGTCCAGGTGAGGGTACGACAACGCTTTAGGGGGAGTGTACGTGTGAGGGCGCGGGTGAGTGTCAGCGTACGGGTTAGGATTAGGGGACGGGTGAGGGTCAGGCTTCGGGGAAGGGTTAGGGTTAGGGTTCGGGCTAGGGTTAGGGTTAGGGGACGGGGACGGTTTAGGGTCCAGGTGAGGGTACGACAACGCATTAGGGGGAGCGTACGTTTGAGGGCGCGGGTGAGTGTCAGCGTACGGGTTAGGATTAGGGGACGGGTGAGTGTCAGGCTTCGGGGAAGTGTTAGGGTTAGGGTTCGGGCTAGGGTTAGGGTTAGGGGACGGGGCCGGTTTAGGGTCCAGGTGAGGGTACGACAACGCTTTAGGGGGAGCGTACGTGTGAGGGCACGGGTGAGTGTCAGCGTACGGGTTAGGATTAGGGGACGGGTGAGGGTCAGGCTTCGGGGAAGGGTTAGGGTTAGGGTTCGGGCTAGGGTTAGGGTTAGGGGACGGTGACGGTTTAGGGTCCAGGTGAGTGTACGACAACGCTTTAGGGGGAGCGTACGTGTGAGGGCGCGGGTGAGTGTCAGCGTACGGGTTAGGATTAGGGGACGGGTGAGGGTCAGGCCTCGGGGAAGGGTTAGTGTTAGGGTTCGGGCTAGGGTTAGGGTTAGGGGTCGGGGACGGTCTAGGGTCCAGGTGAGGGTATGACAACGCTTTAGGGGGAGCGTACGTGTGAGGTCGTGGGTGAGTGTCAGCGTACGGGTTAGGATTAGGGGACGGGTGAGGGTCAGGCTTCGGGGAAGGGTTAGGGTTAGGGTTCGGGCTAGGGTTAGGGTTAGGGGACGGGGACGGTTAAGGGTCCAGGTGAGGGTACGACAACGCTTTAGGGGGAGCGTACGTGTGAGGGCGCGGGTGAGTGTCAGCGTACGGGTTAGGATTAGGGGACGGGTGAGGGTCAGGCTTCGGGGAAGGGTTAGGGTTAGGGTTCGGGCTAGGGTTAGGGTTAGGGGACGGGGACGGTTTAGGGTCCAGGTGAGGGTACGACAACGCTTTAGGGGGAGCGTACGTGTGAGGGCGCGGGTGAGTGTCAGCGTACGGGTTAGGATTAGGGGACGGGTGAGGGACAGGCTTCGGGGAAGAGTTAGGGTTAGGGTTCGGGCTAGGGTTAGGGTTAGGGGACGGGGACGGTTTAGGGTCAAGATGAGGGTACGACAACGCTTTAGGGGGAGCGTACGTGTGAGGGCGCGGGTGAGTGTCAGCGTACGGGTTAGGATTACGGGACGGGTGAGGGTCAGGCTTCGGGGAAGGGTTAGGGTTAGGGTTAGGGTTCGGGCTAGAGTTAGGGTTAGGGGACGGGGACGTTTTAGGGTCCAGGTGAGGGTACGACAACGCTTTAGGGGGACCGTACGTGTGAGGGCGCGGGTGAGTGTCAGCGTACGGGTTAGGATTAGGGGACGGGTGAGGGTCAGGCTTCGGGGAAGGGTTAGGGTTACGGTTCGGGCTAGGGTTAGGGTTAGGGGACGGGGATGGTTTAGGGTCCACGTGAGGGTAGGACAACGCTTTAGGGGGAGGGTATGTGTGAGG
Source organism: Orcinus orca (assembly GCF_937001465.1). Taxonomy (NCBI): domain Eukaryota; kingdom Metazoa; phylum Chordata; class Mammalia; order Artiodactyla; family Delphinidae; genus Orcinus; species Orcinus orca. The sequence continues at coordinate 92,612 of NW_026043808.1, read as the reverse complement.
GCGCGGGTGAGTGTCAGCGTACGGGTTAGGATTAGGGGACGGGTGAGTGTCAGGCTTCGGGGAAGGGTTAGGTTTAGGGTTCGGGCTAGGGTTAGGGTTAGGGGACGGGGACGGTTTAGGGTCCAGGTGAGGGTACGACAACGCTTTAGGGGGAACGTAGGTGTCAGGGCGCGGGTGAGTGTCAGCGTACGGGTTAGGATTAGGGGACGGGTGAGGGTCAGGCTTCGGGGAAGGGTTAGGGTTAGGGTTCGGGCTAGGGTTAGGGTTAGGGGACGGGGACGGTTTAGGGTCTAGGTGAGGGTACGACAACGCTTTAGGGGGAGCGTACGTGTGAGGGCGCGGGTGAGTGTCAGCGTACGGGTTAGGATTAGGGGACGGGTGAGGGTCAGGCTTCGGGGAAGGGTTAGGGTTAGGGTTCGGGCTAGGGTTAGGGTTAGGGGACGGGGACGGTTTAGGGTCCAGGTGAGGGTACGACAACGCTTTAGGGGGAGCGTACGTGTGAGGGCGCGGGTGAGTGTCAGCGTACGGGTTAGGATTACGGGACGGGTGAGGGTCAGGCTTCGGGGAAGGGTTAGGGTTAGGGTTCGGGCTAGGGTTAGGGTTAGGGGATGGGGACGGTTTAGGGTCCAGGTGAGGGTACGACAACGATTTAGGGGGAGTGTACGTGTGAGGGTGCGGGTGAGTGTCAGCTTACGGGTTAGGATTAGGGTACGGGTGAGGGTCAGGCTTCGGGGAAGGGTTAGGGTTAGGGTTCGGGCTAGGGTTAGGGTTAGGGGACGGGGACGGTTTAGGGTCAAGGTGAGGGTACGACAACGCTTTAGGGGGAGCGTACGTGTGAGGTTGTGAGTGAGTGTAAGCGTACGGGTTAGGATTAGGGGACGGGTGAGGGTCAGGCTTCGGGGAAGGGTTAGGGTTAGGGTTCGGGCTAGGGTTAGGGTTAGGGGACAGGGACGGTTTAGGGTCCAGGTGAGGGTACGACAACGCTTTAGGGGGAGCGTACGTGTGAGGGCGCGGGTGAGTGTCAGCGTACGGGTTAGGATTAGGGGACGGGTGAGGGTCAGCCTTCGGGGAAGGTTTAGAGTTAGGGTTCGGGCGAGGGTTAGGGTTAGGGGACGGGGACGGTTTAGGGTCCAGGTGAGGGTACGACAACGCTTTAGGGGGACCGTACGTGTGAGGGCGCGGGTGAGTGTCAGCGTACGGGTTAGGATTAGGGGACGGGTGAGGGTCAGGCTTCGGGGAAGGGTTAGGGTTAGGGTTCGGGCTAGGGTTAGGGTTAGGGGACGGGGACGGTTTAGGGTCCAGGTGAGGGTAGGACAACGCTTTAGGGGGAGCGTACGTGTGAGGGCGCGGGTGAGTGTCAGCGTACGGGTTAGGATTAGGGGACGGGTGAGGGTCAGGCTTCGGGGAAGGGTTAGGGTTAGGGTTCGGGCTAGGGTTAGGGTTAGGGGACGGGGACGTTTAAGGGTCCAGGTGAGGGTACGACAACGCTTTAGGGGGAGCGTACGTGTGAGGGCGCGGGTGAGTGTCAGAGTACGGGTTAGGATTAGGGGACGGGTGAGGGTCAGGCTTCGGGGAAGTGTTAGGGTTAGGGTTCGGGCTAGGGTTAGGGTTAGGGGACGGGGACGGTTTAGGGTCCAGGTGAGGGTACGACAACGCTTTAGGGGGAGCGTACGTGTGAGGGCGCGGGTGAGTGTCAGCGTACGGGTTAGGATTAGGGGACGGGTGAGGGTCAGGCTTCGGGAAAGGGTTAGGGTTAGGGTTCGGGCTAGGGTTAGGGTTAGGGGACGGGGACGGTTTAGGGTCCAGGTGAGGGTAGGACAACGCTTTAGGGGGAGCATACGTGTGAGGGCGTGGGTGAGTGTCAGCGTACGGTTTAGGATTAAGGGACGGGTGAGGGTCAGGCTTCGGGGAAGGGTTAGGGTTAGGGTTCGGGCTAGGGTTAGGGTTAGGGGACGGGGACGGTTTAGGGTCCAGGTGAGGGTACGACAACGCTTTAGGGGAAGCGTATGTGTGAGGGCGCGGGTGAGTGTCAGCGTACGGGTTAGGATTAGGGGACGGGTGAGGGTCAGGTTTCGGGGAAGGGTTAGGGTTAGGGTTTGGGCTAGGGTTAGGTTTAGGGGACGGGGACGGTTTAGGGTCCAGGTGAGGGTACGACAACGCTTTAGGGGGAGTGTACGTGTGAGGGCGCGGGTGAGTGTCAGCGTACAGGTTAGGATTAGGGGACGGGTGAGGGTCAGGCTTCGGGGAAGGGTTAGGGTTAGGGTTCGGGCTAGGGTTAGGGTTAGGGGACGGGGACGGTTTAGGGTCCAGGTGAGGGTACGACAACGCTTTAGGGGGAGCGTACGTGTGAGGGCGCGGGTGAGTGTCAGCGTACGGGTTAGGATTAGGGGACGGGTGAGGGTCAGGCTTCGGGGAAGGGTTAGGGTTAGGGTTCGGGCTAGGGTTAGGCTTAGGGGACGGGGACGGTTTAGGGTCCAGGTGAGGGTACGACAACGCTTTAGGGGGACCGTACGTGTGAGGGCGCGGGTGAATGTCAGCGTACGGGTTAGGATTAGGGGACGGGTGAGGGTCAGGCTTCGGGGAAGTGTTAGGGTTAGGGTTCGGGCTAGGGTTAGGGTTAGGGGACGGGGACGGTTTAGGGTCCAGGTGAGGGTAGGACAACGCTTTAGGGGGAGCGTACGTGTGAGGGCGCGGGTGAGTGTCAGCGTACGGGTTAGGATTAGGGGACGGGTGAGGGTCAGGCTTCGGGGAAGGGTTAGGGTTAGGCTTCGGGCTAGGGTTAGGGTTAGGGGACGGGGACGGTTAAGGGTCCAGGTGAGGGTACGACAACGCTTTAGTGGGAGCGTACGTGTGAGGGCGCAGGTGAGTGTCAGAGTACGGGTTAGGATTAGGGGACGGGTGAGGGTCAGGCTTCGGGGAAGTGTTAGGGTTAGGGTTCGGGCTAGGGTTAGGGTTAGGGGACGGGGACGGTTTAGGGTCCAGGTGAGGGTAGGACAACGCTTTAGGGGGAGCGTACGTGTGAGGGCGTGGGTGAGTGTCAGCGTACGGTTTAGGATTAAGGGACGGGTGAGGGTCAGGCTTCGGGGAAGAGTTAGGGTTAGGGTTCGGGCTAGGGTTAGGGTTAGGGGACGGGGACGGTTTAGGGTCCAGGTGAGGGTACGACAACGCTTTAGGGGAAGCGTATGTGTGAGGGCGCGGGTGAGTGTCAGCGTACGGGTTAGGATTAGGGGACGGGTGAGGGTCAGGTTTCGGGGAAGGGTTAGGGTTAGGGTTTGGGTTAGGGTTAGGTTTAGGGGACGGGGACGGTTTAGGGTCCAGGTGAGGGTACGACAACGCTTTAGGGGGAGTGTACGTGTGAGGGCGCGGGTGAGTGTCAGCGTACAGGTTAGGATTAGGGGACGGGTGAGGGTCAGGCTTCGGGGAAGGGTTAGGGTTAGGGTTCGGGCTAGGGTTAGGGTTAGGGGACGGGGACGGTTTAGGGTCCAGGTGAGGGTACGACAACGCTTTAGGGGGAGCGTACGTGTGAGGGCGCGGGTGAGTGTCAGCGTACGGGTTAGGATTAGGGGACGGGTGAGGGTCAGGCTTCGGGGAAGGGTTAGGGTTAGGGTTCGGGCTAGGGTTAGGCTTAGGGGACGGGGACGGTTTAGGGTCCAGGTGAGGGTACGACAACGCTTTAGGGGGACCGTACGTGTGAGGGCGCGGGTGAATGTCAGCGTACGGGTTAGGATTAGGGGACGGGTGAGGGTCAGGCTTCGGGGAAGTGTTAGGGTTAGGGTTCGGGCTAGGGTTAGGGTTAGGGCACGGGGACGGTTTAGGGTCCAGGTGAGGGTAGGACAACGCTTTAGGGGGAGCGTACGTGTGAGGGCGCGGGTGAGTGTCAGCGTACGGGTTAGGATTAGGGGACGGGTGAGGGTCAGGCTTCGGGGAAGGGTTAGGGTTAGGCTTCGGGCTAGGGTTAGGGTTAGGGGACGGGGACGGTTAAGGGTCCAGGTGAGGGTACGACAACGCTTTAGTGGGAGCGTACGTGTGAGGGCGCAGGTGAGTGTCAGAGTACGGGTTAGGATTAGGGGACGGGTGAGGGTCAGGCTTCGGGGAAGTGTTAGGGTTAGGGTTCGGGTTAGGGTTAGGGTTAGGGGACGGGGACGGTTTAGGGTCCAGGTGAGGGTACGACAACGCTTTAGGGGGAGCGTACGTGTGAGGGCGCGGGTGAGTGTCAGCGTACGGTTTAGGATTAGGGGACGGGTGAGGGTCAGGCTTCGGGAAAGTGTTAGGGTTAGGGTTCGGGCTAGGTTTAGGGTTAGGGGACGGGGACGGTTTAGGGTCCAGGTGAGGGTAGGACAACGCTTTAGGGGGAGCGTACGTGTGAGGGCGTGGGTGAGTGTCAGCGTACGGTTTAGGATTAAGGGACGGGTGAGGGTCAGGCTTCGGGGAAGTGTTAGGGTTAGGGTTCGGGCTAGGGTTAGGGTTAGGGGACGGGGACGGTTTAGGGTCCAGGTGAGGGTACGACAACGCTTTAGGGGGAGCGTACGTGTGAGGGCGCGGGTGAGTGTCAGCGTACGGGTTAGGATTAGGGGACGGGTGAGGGTCAGGCTTCGGGGAAGGGTTAGGGTTAGGATTCGGGCTAGGGTTAGGTTTAGGGGACGGGGACGGTTTAGGGTCCAGGTGAGGGTACGACAACGCTTTAGGGGGAGTGTACGTGTGAGGGCGCGGGTGAGTGTCAGCGTACAGGTTAGGATTAGGGGACGGGTGAGGGTCAGGCTTCGGGGAAGGGTTAGGGTTAGGGTTCGGGCTAGGGTTAGGGTTAGGGGACGGGGACGGTTTAGGGTCCAGGTGAGGGTACGACAACGCTTTAGGGGGAACGTACGTGTGAGGGCGCGGGTGAGTGTCAGCCTACGGGTTAGGATTAGGGGACGGGTGAGGGTCAGGCTTCGGGGAAGGGTTAGGGTTAGGGTTCGGGCTAGGGTTAGGGTTAGGGGACGGGGACGGTTTAGGGTCCAGGTGAGGGTACGACAACGCTTTAGGGGGAGCGTACGTGTGAGGGCGCGGGTGAGTGTCAGCGTACGGGTTAGGATTAGGGGACGGGTGAGGGTCAGGCTTCGGGGAAGGGTTAGGGTTAGGGTTCGGGCTAGGGTTAGGGTTAGGGGACGGGGACGGTTTAGGGTTCCGGTGAGGGTACGACAACGCTTTAGGGGGAGCGTACGTGTGAGGGCGTGGGTGAGTGTCAGCGTATGGGTTAGGATTAGGGGACGGGTGAGGGTCAGGCTTCAGGGAAGGTTTAGGGTTAGGGTTCGGGCGAGGGTTAGGGTTAGGGGACGGGGACGGTTTAGGGTCCAGGTGAGGGTACGACAACGCTTTAGGGGGAGTGTACGTGGGAGGGCGTGGGTGAGTGTCAGCGTACGGGTTAGGATTAGGGGACGGGTGAGGGTCAGGCTTCAGGGAAGGGTTAGGGTTAGGGTTCGGGCTAGGGTTAGGGTTAGGGGACGGGGACGGTCTAGGGTCCAGGTGAGGGTACGACAACGTTTTAGGAGGAGCGTACGTGTGAGGGCGCGGGTGAGTGTCAGCGTACGAGTTAGGATTAGGGGACGGGTGAGGGTCAGGCTTCGGGGAAGGGTTAGGGTTAGGGTTCGGGCTAGGGTTAGGGTTAGGGGACGGGGACGGTTTAGGGTCCAGGTGAGGGTACGACAACGCTTTAGGGGGAGCGTACGTGTGAGGGCGCGGGTGAGTGTCAGCATACGGGTTAGGATTAGGGGACGAGTGAGGGTCAGGCTTCGGGGAAGGGTTAGGGTTAGGGTTTGGGCTAGGGTTAGGGTTAGGGGGCGGGGACGGTCTAGGGTCCAGGTGAGGGTACGACAACGCTTTAGGGGGACCGTACGTGTGAGGGCGCGGGTGAGTGTCAGCGTACGGGTTAGCATTAGGGGACGGGTGAGGGTCAGGCTTCGGGGAAGGGTTAGGGTTAGGGTTCGGGCTAGGGTTAGGGTTAGGGGACGGGGACGGTTTAGGGTCCAGGTGAGGATACGACAACGCTTTAGGGGGAGCGTACGTGTGAGGGCGCGGGTGAGTGTCAGCGTACGGGTTAGGATTAGGGGACGGGTGAGGGTCAGGCTTCGGGGAAGGGTTAGGTTTAGGGTTCGGGCTAGGGTTAGGGTTAGGGGACGGGGACGGTTTAGGGTCCAGGTGAGGGTACGACAACGCTTTAGGGGGAGCGTACGTGTGAGGGCGCGGGTGAGTGTCAGTGTACGGGTTAGGAATAGGGGACGGTTGAGGGTCAGGCTTCGGGGAAGGGTTAGAGTTAGGGTTCGGGCTAGGGTTAGGGTTAGGGGACGGGGATGGTTTACGGTCCAGGTGAGGGTACGACAACGCTTTAGGGGGAGCGTACGTGTGAGGGCGCGGGTGAGTGTCAGCTTACGGGTTAGGATTAGGGGACGGGTGAGGGTCAGGCTTCGGGGAAGGGTTAGGGTTAGGATTCGGGCTAGGGTTAGGGTTAGGGGACGGGGACGGTTTAGGGTCCAGGTGAGGGTACGACAACGCTTTAGGGGGAGCGTACGTGTGAGGGCGCGGGTGAGTGTCAGCGTACGGGTTAGGATTAGGGGACGGGTGAGGGTCAGGCTTCGGGGAAGGGTTAGGGTTAGGGTTCGGGCTAGGGTTAGGGTTAGGGGACGGGGACGGTTTAGGGTCCAGGTGAGGGTACGACAACGCTTTAGGGGGAGCGTACGTGTGAGGGCGCGGGTGAGTGTCAGCGTACGGGTTAGGATTAGGGGACGAGTGAGGGTCAGGCTTCGGGGAAGGGTTAGGGTTAGGGTTCGGGCTAGGGTTAGGGTTAGGGGACGGGGACGGTTTAGGGTCCAGGTGAGGGTACGACAACGCTTTAGTGGGAACGTACGTGTGAGGGCGGGGGTGAGTGTCAGCGTACGGGTTAGGATTAGGGGACGGGTGAGGGTCAGGCTTCGGGGAAGGGTTAGGGTTAGGGTTCGGGCTAGGGTTAGGGTTAAGGGACAGGGACGGTTTAGGGTCCAGGTGAGGGTACGACAACGCTTTAGGGGGAGCGTACGTGTGAGGGCACGGGTGAGTGTCAGCGTACGGGTTAGGATTAGGGGACGGGTGAGGGTCAGGCTTCGGGGAAGGGTTAGGGTTAGGGTTTGGGCTAGGGTTAGGGTTAGGGGACGGGGACGGTTTAGGGTCCCGGTGAGTGTACGACAACGCTTTAGGGGGAGCGTACGTGTGAGGGCGCCGGTGAGTGTCAGCATACGGGTTAGGATTAGGGGACGGGTGAGGGTCAGGCTTCGGGGAAGGGTTAGGGTTAGGGTTCGGGCTAGGGTTAGGGTTAGGGGACGGGGACGGTCTAGGGTCCAGGTGAGGGTACGACAACGCTTTAGGGGGAGCGTACGTGTGAGGGCGCGGGTGAGTGTCAGCATACGGGTTAGGATTAGGGGACGGGTGAGGGTCAGGCTTCGGGGAAGGGTTAGGGTTAGGGTTCGGGCTAGGGTTAGGGTTAGGGGACGGGGACGGTCTAGGGTCCAGGTGAGGGTACGACAACGCTTTAGGAGGAGCGTACGTGTGAGGGCGCGGGTGAGTGTCAGCGTACGGGTTAGGATTAGGGGACGGGTGAGGGTCAGGCTTCGGGGAAGGGTTAGGGTTAGGGTTTGGGCTAGGGTTAGGGTTAGGGGACGGGGACGGTTTAGGGTCCAGGTGAGGGTACGACAACGCTTTAGGGTGAGCGTACGTGTGAGGGCGCGGGTGAGTGTCATCGTATGGGTTAGGATTAGGGGACGGGTGAGGGTCAGGCTTCGGGGAAGTGTTAGGGTTAGGGTTCGGGCTAGGGTTAGGGTTAGGGGACGGGGACGGTCTAGGGTCCAGGTGAGGGTACGACAACGCTTTAGGGGGACCGTACGTGTGAGGGCGTGGGTGAGTGTCAGCGTACAGGTTAGGATTAGGGGACGGGTGAGGGTCAGGCTTCGGGGAAGGGTTAGGGTTAGGGTTCGGGCTAGGGTTAGGGTTAGGGGACGGGGACGGTTTAGGGTCCAGGTGAGGGTACGACAACGCTTTAGGGGTAGTGTACGTGTGAGGGCGCGGGTGAGTGTCAGCGTACGGGTTAGGATTAGGGGATGGGTGAGGGTCAGGCTTCGGGGAAGGGTTAGGTTTAGGGTTCGGGCTAGGGTTAGGGTTAGGGGACGGGGACGGTTTAGGGTCCAAGTGAGGGTACGACAACGCTTTAGGGGGAGCGTACGTGTGAGGGCGCGGGTGAGTGTCAGCGTACGGGTTAGGATTAGGGGACGGGTGAGGGTCAGGCTTCGGGGAAGGGTTAGGGTTAGGGTTCGGGCTAGGTTTAGGGTTAGGGGACGGGGACGGTTTAGGGTCCAGGTGAGGGTACGACAACGCTTTAGGGGGAGCGTACGTGTGAGGGCGCGGGTGAGTGTCAGCGTACGGGTTAGGATTAGGGGACGGGTGAGGGTCAGGCTTCGGGGAAGGGTTAGGGTTAGGGTTCGGGCTAGGGTTAGGGTTAGGGGACGGGGACGGTTTAGGGTCCAGGTGAGGGTACGACAACGCTTTAGGGGGAGCGTACGTGTGAGGGCGCGGGTGAGTGTCAGCGTACGGGTTAGGATTAGGGGACGGGTGAGGGTCAGGCTTCGGGGAAGGGTTAGGGTTAGGGTTCGGGCTAGGGTTAGGGTTAGGGGATGGGGACGGTTTAGGGTCCAGGTGAGGGTACGACAACGCTTTAGGGGGAGCGTACGTGTGAGGGCGCGGGTGAGTGTCAGCCTACGTGTTAGGATTAGGGGACGGGTGAGGGTCAGGCTTCGGGGAAGGGTTAGGGTTAGGGTTCGGGCTAGGGTTAGGGTTAGGGGACGGGGACGGTTTAGGGTCCAGGTGAGGGTAGGACAACGCTTTAGGGGGAGCGTACATGTGAGGGCGCGGGTGAGTGTCAGCGTACGGGTTAGGATTAGGGGACGGGTGAGGGTCAGGCTTCGGGGAAGGGTTAGGGTTAGGGTTCGGGCTAGGGTTAGGGTTAGGGGACGGGGACGGTTTAGGGTCCAGGTGAGGGTACGACAACGCTTTAGGGGGAGCGTACGTGTGAGGGCGCGGGTGAGTGTCAGCGTATGGTTTAGGATTAGGGGACGGGTGAGGGTCAGGCTTCGGGGAAGTGTTAGGGTTAGGGTTCGGGCTAGGGTTAGGGTTAGGGGACGGGGACGGTCTAGGGTCCAGGTGAGGGTACGACAACGCTTTAGGGGGACCGTACGTGTGAGGGCGTGGGTGAGTGTCAGCGTACGGGTTAGGATTAGGGGACGGGTGAGGGTCAGGCTTCGGGGAAGGGTTAGGGTTAGGGTTCGGGCTAGGGTTAGGGTTAGGGGACGGGGACGGTTTAGGGTCCAGGTGAGGGTACGACAACGCTTTAGGGGGAGCGTACGTGTGAAGGCGCGGGTGAGTGTCAGCGTACGGGTTAGGATTAGGGGACGGATGAGGGTCAGGCTTCGTGGAAGGGTTAGGTTTAGGGTTCGGGCTAGGGTTAGGGTTAGGGGACGGGGACGGTTTAGGGTCCAAGTGAGGGTACGACAACGCTTTAGGGGGAGCGTACGTGTGAGGGCGCGGGTGAGTGTCAGCGTACGGGTTAGGATTAGGGGACGGGTGAGGGTCAGGCTTCGGGGAAGGGTTAGGGTTAGGGTTCGGGCTAGGTTTAGGGTTAGGGGACGGGGACGGTTTAGGGTCCAGGTGAGGGTACGACAACGCTTTAGGGGGAGCGTACGTGTGAGGGCGCGGGTGAGTGTCAGCGTACGGGTTAGGATTAGGGGACGGGTGAGGGTCAGGCTTCGGGGAAGGGTTAGGGTTAGGGTTCGGGCTAGGGTTAGGGTTAGGGGACGGGGACGGTTTAGGGTCCAGGTGAGGGTACGACAACGCTTTAGGGGGAGCGTACGTGTGAGGGCGCGGGTGAGTGTCAGCGTACGGGTTAGGATTAGGGGACGGGTGAGGGTCAGGCTTCGGGGAAGGGTTAGGGTTAGGGTTTGGGCTAGGGTTAGGGTTAGGGGATGGGGACGGTTTAGGGTCCAGGTGAGGGTACGACAACGCTTTAGGGGGAGCGTACGTGTGAGGGCGCGGGTGAGTGTCAGCGTACGGGTTAGGATTAGGGGACGGGTGAGGGTCAGGCTTCGGGGAAGGGTTAGGGTTAGGGTTCGGGCTAGGGTTAGGGTTAGGGGACGGGGACGGTTTAGGGTCCAGGTGAGGGTACGACAACGCTTTAGGGGGAGCGTACGTGTGAGGGCGCGGGTGAGTGTCAGCGTACGGGTTAGGATTAGGGGACGTGTGAGGGTCAGGCTTCGGGGAAGTATTAGGGTTAGGGTTCGGGCTAGGGTTAGGGTTAGGGGACGGGCACGGTTTAGGGTCCAGGTGAGGGTACGACAACGCTTTAGGGGGAGCGTACGTGTGAGGGCGCGGGTGAGTGTCAGCCTACGTGTTAGGATTAGGGGACGGGTGAGGGTCAGGCTTCGAGGAAGGGTTAGGGTTAGGGTTCGGGCTAGGGTTAGGGTTAGGGGACGGGGACGGTTTAGGGTCCAGGTGAGGGTAGGACAATGCTTTAGGGGGAGCGTACATGTGAGGGCGCGGGTGAGTGTCAGCGTACGGGTTAGGATTAGGGGACGGGTGAGGGTCAGGCTTCGGGGAAGGGTTAGGGTTAGGGTTCGGGCTAGGGTTAGGGTTAGGGGACGGGGACGGTTTAGGGTCCAGGTGAGGGTACGACAACGCTTTAGGGGGAGCGTACGTGTGAGGGCGCGGGTGAGTGTCAGCGTACGGTTTAGGATTAGGGGACGGGTGAGGGTCAGGCTTCGGGGAAGGGTTAGGGTTAGTGTTCGGGCTAGGGTTAGGGTTAGGGGACGGGGACGGTTTAGGGTCCAGGTGAGGGTAGGACAACGCTTTAGGGGAGCGTACGTATGAGGGCGCGGGTGAGTGTCAGCGTACGGGTTAGGATTAGGGGACGGGTGAGGGTCAGGCTTCGGGGAAGGGTTAGGGTTAGGGTTCGGGCTAGGGTTAGGGTTAGGGGACGGGGACGGTTTAGGGTCCAGGTGAGGGTACGACAACGCTTTAGGGGGAGCGTACGTGTGAGGGCGTGGGTGAGTGTCAGCGTACGGGTTAGGATTAGGGGACGGGTGAGGGTTAGGCTTCGGGGAAGGGTTAGGGTTAGGGTTCGGGCTAGGGTTAGGGTTAGGGGACGGGGACGGTTTAGGGTCCAGGTGAGGGTACAACAACGCTTTAGGGGGAGCGTACGTGTGAGGGCGCGGGTGAGTGTCAGCGTACGGGTTAGGATTAGGGGACGGGTGAGGGTCAGGCTTCGGGGAAGGGTTAGGGTTCGGGCTAGGGTTAGGGTTAGGGGACGGGGACGGTCTAGGGTCCAGGTGAGGGTACGACAACGCTTTAGGGGGAGCGTACGTGTGAGGGCGCGGGTGAGTGTCAGCGTACGGGTTAGGATTAGGGGACGGTTGAGGGTCAGGCTTCGGGGAAGGGTTAGGGTTAGGGTTCGGGCTAGGGTTAGGGTTAGGGTACGGGGACGGTTTAGGGTCCAGGTGAGGGTACGACAACGCTTTAGGGGGAGCGTACGTGTGAGGGCACGGGTGAGTTTCAGCGTACGGGTTAGGATTAGGGGACGGGTGAGGGTCAGGCTTCGGGGAAGTGTTAGGGTTAGGGTTCGGGCTAGGGTTAGGGTTAGGGGATGGGGACGGTTTAGGGTCCAGGTGAGGGTACGACAACGATTTAGGGGGAGTGTACGTGTGAGGGTGCGGGTGAGTGTCAGCTTACGGGTTAGGATTAGGGTACGGGTGAGGGTCAGGCTTCGGGGAAGTGTTAGGGTTAGGGTTCGGGCTAGGGTTAGGGTTAGGGGACGGGGACGGTTTAGGGTCAAGGTGAGGGTACGACAACGCTTTAGGGGGAGCGTACGTGTGAGGTTGTGAGTGAGTGTAAGCGTACGGGTTAGGATTAGGGGACGGGTGAGTGTCAGGCTTCGGGGAAGGGTTAGGGTTAGGGTTCGGGCTAGGGTTAGGGTTAGGGGACGGGGACGGTTTAGGGTCCAGGTGAGGGTACGACAACGCTTTAGGGGGAGCGTACGTGTGAGGGCGTGGGTGAGTGTCAGCGTACGGGTTAGGATTAGGGGACGGGTGAGGGTCAGGTTTCGGGGAAGGGTTAGGGTTAGGGTTTGGGCTAGGGTTAGGTTTAGGGGATGGGGACGGTTTAGGGTCCAGGTGAGGGTACGACAACGCTTTAGGGGGAGTGTACGTGTGAGGGCGCGGGTGAGTGTCAGCGTACAGGTTAGGATTAGGGGACGGGTGAGGGTCAGGCTTCGGGGAAGGGTTAGGGTTAGGGTTCGGGCTAGGGTTAGGGTTAGGGGACGGGGACGGTTTAGGGTCCAGGTGAGGGTACGACAACGCTTTAGGGGGAGCGTACGTGTGAGGGCGCGGGTGAGTGTCAGCGTACGGGTTAGGATTAGGGGACGGGTGAGGGTCAGGCTTCGGGGAAGGGTTAGGGTTAGGGTTCGGGCTAGGGTTAGGTTTAGGGGACGGGGAAGGTTTAGGGTCCAGGTGAGGGTACGACAACGCTTTAGGGGGAGTGTACGTGTGAGGGCGCGGGTGAGTGTCAGCGTACAGGTTAGGATTAGGGGACGGGTGAGGGTCAGGCTTCGGGGAAGGGTTAGGGTTAGGGTTCGGGCTAGGGTTAGGGTTAGGGGACGGGGACGGTTTAGGGTCCAGGTGAGGGTACGACAACGCTTTAGGGGGAGCGTACGTGTGAGGGCGCGGGTGAGTGTCAGCGTACGGGTTAGGATTAGGGGACGGGTGAGGGTCAGGCTTCGGGGAAGGGTTAGGGTTAGGGTTCGGGCTAGGGTTAGGGTTAGGGGACGGGGACGGTTTAGGGTCCAGGTGAGGGTACGACAACGCTTTAGGGGGAGCGTACGTGTGAGGGCGCTGGTGAGTGTCAGCGTACGGGTTAGGATTAGGGGACGGGTGAGGGTCAGGCTTCGGGGAAGGGTTAGGGTTAGGGTTCGGGCTAGGGTTAGGGTTAGGGGAGGGGGACGGTTTAGGGTCCAGGTGAGGGTACGACAACGCTTTAGGGGGAGCGTACGTGTGAGGGCGCGGGTGAGTGTCAGCGTACGGGTTAGGATTAGGGGACGGGTGAGGGTCAGGCTTCGGGGAAGGGTTAGGGTTAGGGTTAGGGTTCGGGCTAGGGTTAGGGTTAGGGGACGGGGAAGGTTTAGGGTCCAGGTGAGGGTACGACAACGATTTAGGGGGAGCGTACGTGTGAGGGTGCGGGTGAGTGTCAGCTTACGGGTTAGGATTAGGGGACGGGTGAGGGTCAGGCTTCGGGGGAGTGTTAGGGTTAGGGTTCGGGCTAGGGTTAGGGTTAGGGGACGGGGACGGTTTAGGGTCCAGGTGAGTGTACGACAACGCTTTAGGGGGAGCGTACGTGTGAGGGCGCGGGTGAGTGTCAGCGTACGGGTTAGGATTAGGGGACGGGTGAGGGTCAGGCTTCGGGGAAGGGTTAGGGTTAGGGTTCGGGCTAGGGTTAGGGTTAGGGGACGGGGACGGTTTAGGGTCCAGGTGAGGGTACGACAACGCATTAGGGGGAGCGTACGTTTGAGGGCGCGGGTGAGTGTCAGCGTACGGGTTAGGATTAGGGGACGGGTGAGTGTCAGGCTTCGGGGAAGTGTTAGGGTTAGGGTTCGGGCTAGGGTTAGGGTTAGGGGACGGGGCCGGTTTAGGGTCCAGGTGAGGGTACGACAACGCTTTAGGGGGAGCGTACGTGTGAGGGCGCGGGTGAGTGTCAGCGTATGGGTTAGGATTAGGGGACGGGTGAGGGTCAGGCTTCGGGGAAGGGTTAGGGTTAGGGTTCGGGCTAGGGTTAGGGTTAGGGGACGGGGACGGTTTAGGGTCCAGGTGAGGGTACGACAACGCTTTAGGGGGAGCGTACGTGTGAGGACGCGGGTGAGTGTCAGCCTACGGGTTAGGATTAGGGGACGGGTGAGGGTCAGGCTTCGGGGAAGGGTTAGGGTTAGGGTTCGGGCTAGGGTTAGGGTTAGGGGACGGGGACGGTTTAGGGTCCAGGTGAGTGTACGACAACGCTTTAGGGGGAGCGTACGTGTGAGGGCGCGGGTGAGTGTCAGCGTACGGGTTAGGATTAGGGGACGGGTGAGGGTCAGGCTTCGGGGAAGGGTTAGTGTTAGGGTTCGGGCTAGGGTTAGGGTTAGGGGACGGGGACGGTCTAGGGTCCAGGTGAGGGTACGACAACGCTTTAGGGGGAGCGTACGTGTGAGGGCGCGGGTGAGTGTCAGCGTACGGGTTAGGATTGGGGGACGGGTGAGGGTCAGGCTTCGGGGAAGGGTTAGGGTTAGGGTTCGGGCTAGGGTTAGGGTTAGGGGACGGGGACGGTCTAGGGTCCAGGTGAGGGTACGACAACGCTTTAGGGGAACCGTACGTGTGAGGACGTGGGTGAGTGTCAGCGTACGGGTTAGGATTAGGGGACGGGTGAGGGTCAGGCTTCGGGGAAGGGTTAGGGTTAGGGTTCGGGCTAGGGTTAGGGTTAGGGGACGGGGACGGTTTAGGGTCAAGGTGAGGGTACGACAACGCTTTAGGGGGAGCGTACGTGTGAGGGCGCGGGTGAGTGTCAGCGTACGGGTTAGGATTAGGGGACGGGTGAGGGTCAGGCTTCGGGGAAGGGTTAGGGTTAGGGTTCGGGCTAGGGTTAGGGTTAGGGGACGGGGACGGTTTAGGGTCCAGGTGAGGGTACGACAACGCTTTAGGGGGAGCGTACGTGTGAGGGCGCGGGTGAGTGTCAGCGTACGGGTTAGGATTACGGGACGGGTGAAGGTCAGGCTTCGGGGAAGGGTTAGGGTTAGGGTTCGGGCTAGGGTTAGGGTTAGGGGACGGGGACGGTTTAGGGTCCAGGTGAGGGTACGACAACGCTTTAGGGGGAGCGTACGTGTGAGGGCGCGGGTGAGTGTCAGCGTACGGTTTAGGATTAAGGGACGGGTGAGGGTCAGGCTTCGGGGAAGTGTTAGGGTTAGGGTTCGGGCTAGGGTTAGGGTTAGGGGACGGGGACGGTTTAGGGTCCAGGTGAGGGTACGACAACGCTTTAGGGGGAGCGTACGTGTGAGGGCGCGGGTGAGTGTCAGGGTACGGGTTAGAATTAGGGGACGGGTGAGGGTCAGGCTTCGGGGAAGGGTTAGGGTTAGGGTTCGGGCTAGGGTTAGGTTTAGGGGACGGGGACGGTTTAGGGTCCAGGTGAGGGTACGACAACGCTTTAGGGGGAGCGTACGTGTGAGGGCGCAGGTGAGTGTCAGCGTACGGGTTAGGATTAGGGGACGGGTGAGGGTCAGGCTTCGGGGAAGGGTTAGGGTTAGGGTTCGGGCTAGGGTTAGGGTTAGGGGACGGGGACGGTTTAGGGTCCAGGTGAGGGTACGACAATGCTTTAGTGGGAGCGTACGTGTGAGGGCGCGGGTGAGTGTCAGCGTACGGGTTAGGATTAGGGGACGGGTGAGTGTCAGGCTTCGGGGAAGGGTTAGGGTTAGGGTTCGGGCTAGGGTTAGGGTTAGGGGACGGGGACGGTCTAGGGTCCAGGTGAGGGTACGACAACGCTTTAGGGGGAGCGTACGTGTGAGGGCGCGGGTGAGTGTCAGCGTACGGGTTAGGATTAGGGGACGGGTGAGGGTCAGGCTTCGGGGAAGGGTTAGGGTTAGTGTTCGGGCTAGGGTTAGAGTTAGGGGACGGGGACGGTTTAGGGTCCAGGTGAGGGTACGACAACGCTTTAGGGGGAGCGTACGTGTGAGGGTGCGGGTGAGTGTCAGCATACGGGTTAGGATTAGGGGACGGGTGAGGGTCAGGCTTCGGGGAAAGGTTAGGGTTAGGGTTCGGGCTAGGGTTAGAGTTAGGGGACGGGGACGGTCTAGGGTCCAGGTGAGGATACGACAACGCTTTAGGGGGACCGTACGTGTGAGGGCGCGGGTGAGTGTCAGCATACGGGTTAGGATTAGGGGACGGGTGAGGGTCAGGCTTCGGGGAAGGGTTAGGGTTAGGGTTCGGGCTAGGGTTAGGGTTAGGGGACGGGGCCGGTTTAGGGTACAGGTGAGTGTACGACAACGCTTTAGGGGGAGAGTACGTGTGAGGGTGCGGGTGAGTGTCAGCGTACGGTTTAGGATTAGGGGACGGGTGAGGGTCAGGCTTCGGGGAAGGGTTAGGTTTAGGGTTCGGGCTAGGGTTAGGGTTAGGGGACGGGGACGGTTTAGGGTCCAGGTGAGGGTACGACAACGCTTTAGGGGGACCGTACGTGTGAGGGCGCGGGTGAGTGTCAGCGTACGGGTTAGGATTAGGGGACGGGTGAGGGTCAGGCTTCGGGGAAGGGTTAGGGTTAGGGTTCGGGCTAGGGTTAGGGTTAGGGGACGGAGACGGTTTAGGGTCCAGGTGAGGGTAGGACAACGCTTTATGGGGAGCGAACGTGGGAGGGCGCGTGTGAGTGTCAGCGTACGGGTTAGGATTAGGGGACGGGTGAGGGTCAGGCTTCGGGGAAGTGTTAGGGTTAGGTTTCGGGCTAGGGTTAGGGTTAGGGGACAGGGACGGTTTAGGGTCCAGGTGAGGGTACGAAAACGCTTTAGGGGGAGCGTACGTGTGAGGGCGCGGGTGAGTGTCAGCGTACGGGTTAGGATTAGGGGACGGGTGAGGGTCAGGCTTCGGGGAAGGGGAAGGGTTAGGGTTAGGTTTAGGGTTCGGGCTAGGGTTAGGGTTAGGGGACGGGGACGGTTTAGGGTCCCGGTAAGGGTACGACAACGCTTTAGGGGGAGCGTACGTGTGAGGGCGCGGGTGAGTGTCAGCGTACATGTTAAGATTAGGGGACGGGTGAGGGTCAGGCTTCGGGGAAGGGTTAGGGTTAGGGTTCGGGCTAGGGTTAGGGTTAGGGGACGGGGACGGTTTAGGGTCCAGGTGAGGGTACGACAACGCTTTAGGGGGAACGTACGTGTGAGGGCGCGGGTGAGTGTCAGCGTACGGGTTAGGATTAGGGGACGGGTGAGGGTCAGGCTTCGGGGAAGGGTTAGGGTTAGGGTTCGGGCTAGGGTTAGGGTTAGGGGACGGGGACGGTTTAGGGTCCAGGTGAGGGTACGACAACGCTTTAGGGGGAGCGTACGTGTGAGGGCGCGGGTGAGTGTCAGCGTACGGGTTAGGATTAGGGGACGGGTGAGGGTCAGGCTTCGGGGAAGGGTTAGGGTTAGGGTTCGGGCTAGGGTTAGGGTTAGGGGACGGGGACGGTTTAGGGTCCCGGTGAGGGTACGACAACGCTTTAGGGGGAGCGTACGTGTGAGGGCGTGGGTGAGTGTCAGCGTATGGGTTAGGATTAGGGGACGGGTGAGGGTCAGGCTTCAGGGAAGGTTTAGGGTTAGGGTTCGGGCGAGGGTTAGGGTTAGGGGACGGGGACGGTTTAGGGTCCAGGTGAGGGTACGACAACGCTTTAGGGGGAGCGTACGTGTGAGGGCGTGGGTGAGTGTCAGCGTACGGGTTAGGATTAGGGGACGGGTGAGGGTCAGGCTTCGGGGAAGGGTTAGGGTTAGGGTTCGGGCTAGGGTTAGGGTTAGGGGACGGGGACGGTCTAGGGTCCAGGTGAGGGTACGACAACTTTTTAGGAGGAGCGTACGTGTGAGGGCGCGGGTGAGTGTCAGCGTACGAGTTAGGATTAGGGGACGGGTGAGGGTCAGGCTTCGGGGAAGGGTTAGGGTTAGGGTTCGGGCTAGGGTTAGGGTTAGGGGACGGGGACGGTTTAGGGTCCAGGTGAGGGTACGACAACGCTTTAGGGGGAGCGTACGTGTGAGGGCGCGGGTGAGTGTCAGCGTACGGGTTAGGATTAGGGGACGGGTGAGGGTCAGGCTTCGGGGAAGGGTTAGGGTTAGGGTTTGGGCTAGGGTTAGGGTTAGGGGACGGGGACGGTCTAGGGTCCAGGTGAGGGTACGACAACGCTTTAGGGGGACCGTACGTGTGAGGGCGCGGGTGAGTGTCAGCGTACGGGTTAGGATTAGGGGACGGGTGAGGGTCAGGCTTCGGGGAAGGGTTAGGGTTAGGGTTCGGGCTAGGGTTAGGGTTAGGAGACGGGGACGGTTTAGGGTCCAGGTGAGGATACGACAACGCTTTAGGGGGAGCGTACGTGTGAGGGCGCGGGTGAGTGTCAGCGTACGGGTTAGGATTAGGGGACGGGTGAGGGTCAGGTTTCGGGGAAGGGTTAGGTTTAGGGTTCGGGCTAGGGTTAGGGTTAGGGGACGGGGACGGTTTAGGGTCCAGGTGAGGGTACGACAACGCTTTAGGGGGAGCGTACGTGTGAGGGCGCGGGTGAGTGTCAGCGTACGGGTTAGGATTAGGGGACGGGTGAGGGTCAGGCTTCGGGGAAGGGTTAGGGTTAGGGTTCGGGCTAGGGTTAGGGTTAGGGGACGGGGACGGTTTAGGGTCCAGGTGAGGGTACGACAACGCTTTAGGGGGAGCGTACGTGTGAGGGCGCGGGTGAGTGTCAGCTTACGGGTTAGGATTAGGGGACGGGTGAGGGTCAGGCTTCGGGGAAGGGTTAGGGTTAGGATTCGGGCTAGGGTTAGGGTTAGGGGACGGGGACGGTTTAGGGTCCAGGTGAGGGTACGACAACGCTTTAGGGGGAGCGTACGTGTGAGGGCGCGGGTGAGTGTCACCGTACGGGTTAGGATTAGGGGACGGGTGAGGGTCAGGCTTCGGGGAAGGGTTAGTGTTAGGGTTCGGGCTAGGGTTAGGGTTAGGGGACGGGGACGGTTTAGGGTCCCGGTGAGGGTACGACAACGCTTTAGGGGGAGCGTACGTGTGAGGGCGCCGGTGAGTGTCAGCGTATGGGTTAGGATTAGGGGACGGGTGAGGGTCAGGCTTCAGGGAAGGTTTAGAGTTAGGGTTCGGGCGAGGGTTAGGGTTAGGGGACGGGGACGGTTTAGGGTCCAGGTGAGGGTACGACAACGCTTTAGGGGGAGCGTACGTGTGAGGGCGCGGCTGAGTGTCAGCATACGGGTTAGGATTAGGGGACGGGTGAGGGTCAGGCTTCGGGGAAGGGTTAGGGTTAGGGTTCGGGCTAGGGTTAGGGTTAGGGGACGGGGACGGTTTAGGGTCCCGGTGAGGGTACGACAACGCTTTAGGGGGAGCGTACGTGTGAGGGCGCCGGTGAGTGTCAGCGTATGGGTTAGGATTAGGGGACGGGTGAGGGTCAGGCTTCAGGGAAGGTTTAGAGTTAGGGTTCGGGCGAGGGTTAGGGTTAGGGGACGGGGACGGTTTAGGGTCCAGGTGAGGGTACGACAACGCTTTAGGGGGAGCGTACGTGTGAGGGTGCGGCTGAGTGTCAGCATAAGGGTTAGGATTAGGGGACGGGTGAGGGTCAGGCTTCGGGGAAGGGTTAGGGTTAGGGTTCGGGCTAGGGTTAGGGTTAGGGGACGGGGACGGTTTAGGGTCCAGGTGAGGGTAGGACAACGCTTTAGGGGGAGCGTACGTGTGAGGGCGCGGGTGAGTGTCAGCGTACGGGTTAGGATTAGGGGACGGGTGAGGGTCAGGCTTCGGGAAAGGGTTAGGGTTAGGGTTCGGGCTAGGGTTAGGGTTAGGGGACGGGGACGGTTTAGGGTCCAGGTGAGGGTACGACAACGCTTTAGGGGGAGCGTACGTGTGAGGGCGTGGGTGAGTATCAGCGTACGGGTTAGGATTAGGGGACGGGTGAGGGTCAGGCTTCGGGGAAGTGTTAGGGTTAGGGTTCGGGCTAGGGTTAGGGTTAGGGGACGGGGACGGTTTAGGGTCCAGGTGAGGGTACGACAACGCTTTAGGGGGAGCGTACGTGTGAGGGCGCGGGTGAGTGTCAGCGTACGGGTTAGGATTAGGGGACAGGTGAGGGTCAGGCTTCGGGGAAGGGTTAGGGTTAGGGTTCGGGCTAGGGTTAGGGTTAGGGGACGGGGACGGTTTAGGGTCCCGGTGAGGGTACGACAACGCTTTAGGGGGAGCGTACGTGTGAGGGCGTGGGTGAGTGTCAGCGTATGGGTTAGGATTAGGGGACGGGTGAGGGTCAGGCTTCAGGGAAGGTTTAGGGTTAGGGTTCGGGCGAGGGTTAGGGTTAGGGGACGGGGACGGTTTAGGGTCCAGGTGAGGGTACGACAACGCTTTAGGGGGAGCGTACGTGTGAGGGCGTGGGTGAGTGTCAGCGTACGGGTTAGGATTAGGGGACGGGTGAGGGTCAGGCTTCGGGGAAGGGTTAGGGTTAGGGTTCGGGCTAGGGTTAGGGTTAGGGGACGGGGACGGTCTAGGGTCCAGGTGAGGGTACGACAACTTTTTAGGAGGAGCGTACGTGTGAGGGCGCGGGTGAGTGTCAGCGTACGAGTTAGGATTAGGGGACGGGTGAGGGTCAGGCTTCGGGGAAGGGTTAGGGTTAGGGTTCGGGCTAGGGTTAGGGTTAGGGGACGGGGACGGTTTAGGGTCCAGGTGAGGGTACGACAACGCTTTAGGGGGAGCGTACGTGTGAGGGCGTGGGTGAGTGTCAGCGTACGGGTTAGGATTAGGGGACGGGTGAGGGTCAGGCTTCGGGGAAGGGTTAGGGTTAGGGTTTGGGCTAGGGTTAGGGTTAGGGGACGGGGACGGTCTAGGGTCCAGGTGAGGGTACGACAACGCTTTAGGGGGACCGTACGTGTGAGGGCGCGGGTGAGTGTCAGCGTACGGGTTAGGATTAGGGGACGGGTGAGGGTCAGGCTTCGGGGAAGGGTTAGGGTTAGGGTTCGGGCTAGGGTTAGGGTTAGGGGACGGGGACGGTTTAGGGTCCAGGTGAGGATACGACAACGCTTTAGGGGGAGCGTACGTGTGAGGGCGCGGGTGAGTGTCAGCGTACGGGTTAGGATTAGGGGACGGGTGAGGGTCAGGTTTCGGGGAAGGGTTAGGTTTAGGGTTCGGGCTAGGGTTAGGGTTAGGGGACGGGGACGGTTTAGGGTCCAGGTGAGGGTACGACAACGCTTTAGGGGGAGCGTACGTGTGAGGGCGCGGGTGAGTGTCAGCGTACGGGTTAGGATTAGGGGACGGGTGAGGGTCAGGCTTCGGGGAAGGGTTAGGGTTAGGGTTCGGGCTAGGGTTAGGGTTAGGGGACGGGGACGGTTTAGGGTCCAGGTGAGGGTACGACAACGCTTTAGGGGGAGCGTACGTGTGAGGGCGCGGGTGAGTGTCAGCTTACGGGTTAGGATTAGGGGACGGGTGAGGGTCAGGCTTCGGGGAAGGGTTAGGGTTAGGATTCGGGCTAGGGTTAGGGTTAGGGGACGGGGACGGTTTAGGGTCCAGGTGAGGGTACGACAACGCTTTAGGGGGAGCGTACGTGTGAGGGCGCGGGTGAGTGTCACCGTACGGGTTAGGATTAGGGGACGGGTGAGTGTCAGGCTTCGGGGAAGGGTTAGGGTTAGGGTTCGGGCTAGGGTTAGGGTTAGGGGACGGGGACGGTTTAGGGTCCCGGTGAGGGTACGACAACGCTTTAGGGGGAGCGTACGTGTGAGGGCGCCGGTGAGTGTCAGCGTATGGGTTAGGATTAGGGGACGGGTGAGGGTCAGGCTTCAGGGAAGGTTTAGAGTTAGGGTTCGGGCGAGGGTTAGGGTTAGGGGATGGGGACGGTTTAGGGTCCAGGTGAGGGTACGACAACGCTTTAGGGGGAGCGTACGTGTGAGGGCGCGGCTGAGTGTCAGCGTACGGGTTAGGATTAGGGGACGGGTGAGGGTCAGGCTTCGGGGAAGGGTTAGGGTTAGGGTTCGGGCTAGGGTTAGGGTTAGGGGACGGGGACGGTTTAGGGTCCCGGTGAGGGTACGACAACGCTTTAGGGGGAGCGTACGTGTGAGGGCGCCGGTGAGTGTCAGCGTATGGGTTAGGATTAGGGGACGGGTGAGGGTCAGGCTTCGGGGAAGGGTTAGGGTTACGGTTCGGGCTAGGGTTAGGGTTAGGGGACGGGGACGGTTTAGGGTCCAGATGAGGGTACGAAAACGCTTTAGGGGGAGCGTACGTGTGAGGGCGCGGGTGAGTGTCAGCGTACGGGTTAGGATTAGGGGACGGGTGAGGGTCAGGCTTCGGGGAAGGGTTAGGGTTAGGGTTCGGGCTAGGGTTAGGGTTAGGGGACGGGGACGGTTTAGGGTCCAGGTGAGGGTACGACAACGCTTTAGGGGGAGCGTACGTGTGAGGGCGCGGGTGAGTGTCAGCGTACGGGTTAGGATTAGGGGACGGGTGAGGGTCAGGCTTCGGGGAAGGGTTAGGGTTAGGGTTCGGGCTAGGGTTAGGGTTAGGGGACGGGGACGGTTTAGGGTCCAGGTGAGGGTACGACAACGCTTTAGGGGGAGCGTACGTGTGAGGGCGCGGGTGAGTGAAAGCATACGGGTTAGGATTAGGGGACGGGTGAGGGTCAGGCTTCGGGGAAGTGTTAGGGTTAGGGTTCGGGCTAGGGTTAGGGTTAGGGGACGGGGACGGTTTAGGGTCCAGGTGAGCGTAGGACAACGCTTTAGGGGGAGCGTACGTGTGAGGGCGCGGGTGAGTGTCAGCGTACGGGTTAGGATTAGGGGACGGGTGAGGGTCAGGCTTCGGGGAAGGGTTAGGGTTATGGTTCGGGCTAGGGTTAGGGTTAGGGGACGGGGACGGTTTAGGGTCCAGGTGAGGGTAGGACAACGCTTTAGGGGGAGCGTACGTGTGAGGGCGCGGGTGAGTTTCAGCGTACGGGTTAGGATTAGGGGACGGGTGAGAGTCAGGCTTCGGGGAAGGGTTAGGGTTAGGGTTCGGGCTAGGGTTAGGGTTAGGGGACGGGGACGGTTTAGGGTCCAGGTGAGGGTAGGACCACGCTTTAGGGGGAGCGTACGTGTGAGGGCGCGGGTGAATGTCAGCGTACGGGTTAGGATTAGGGGACGGGTGAGGGTCAGGCTTCGGGGAAGGGTTAGGGTTAGGGTTTGGGCTAGGGTTAGGGTTAGGGGACGGGGACGGTTTAGGGTCCAGGTGAGAGTACGACAATGCTTTAGCGGGAGCGTTCGTGTGAGGGCGCGGGTGAGTGTCAGCGTACGGTTTAGGATTAGGGGACGGGTGAGGGTCAGGCTTCGGGGAAGGGTTAGGGTTAGGGTTCGGGCTAGGGTTAGGATTAGGGGATGGGGACGGTTTAGGGTCCAGGTGATGGTAGGACAACGCTTTAGGGGGAGCGTACGTGTGAGGGCGCGGGTGAGTGTCAGCGTACGGGTTAGGATTAGGGGACGGGTGAGGGTCAGGCTTCTGGGAAGGTTTAGGATTAGGGTTCGGGCTAGGGTTAGGGTTAGGGGACGGGGACGGTTTAGGGTCCAGGTGAGGGTAGGACAACGCTTTAGGGGGAGCGTACGTGTGAGGGCGCGGGTGAGTGTCAGCGTACGGGTTAGGATTAGGGGACGGGTGAGGGTCAGGCTTCGGGGAAGGGTTAGGGTTAGGGTTCGGGCTAGGGTTAGGGTTAGGGGACGGGGACGGTTTAGGGTCCAGGTGAGGGTACGACAACGGTTTAGGGGGAGCGTACGTGTGAGGGCGCGGGTGAGTGTCAGCGTACGGGTTAGGATTAGGGGACGGGTGAGGGTCAGGCTTCGGGGAAGGGTTATGGTTAGGGTTCGGGCTAGGGTTAGGGTTAGGGGACGGGGACGGTTTAGGGTCCAGGTGAGTGTACGACAACGCCTTAGGGGGAGCGTACGTGTGAGGGCGCGGGTGAGTGTCAGCGTACGGGTTAGGATTAGGGGACGGGTGAGGGTCAGGCTTCGGGGAAGGGTTAGGGTTAGGGTTCGGGCTAGGGTTAGGGTTAGGGGACGGGGACGGTTTAGGGTCCAGGTGAGGGTAGGACAACGCTTTATGGGGAGCGAACGTGTGAGGGCGCGGGTGAGTGTCAGCGTACGGGTTAGGATTAGGGGACGGGTGAGGGTCAGGCTTCGGGGAAGGGTTAGGGTTAGGGTTCGGGCTAGGGTTAGGGTTAGGGGACAGGGACGGTTTAGGGTCCAGGTGAGGGTACGACAACGCTTTAGGGGGAGCGTACGTGTGAGGGCGCGGGTGAGTGTCAGCGTACGGTTTAGGATTAGGGGACGGGTGAGGGTGAGGCTTCGGGGAAGGGTTAGGGTTAGGGTTAGGGTTCGGGCTAGGGTTAGGGTTAGGGGACGGGGACGGTTTAGGGTCCAGGTGAGGGTAGGACAACGCTTTAGGGGGAGCGTACGTGTGAAGGCGCGGGTGAGTGTCAGCGTACGGGTTAGGATTAGGGGACGGGTGAGGGTCAGGCTTCGGGGAAGTGTTAGGGTTAGGGTTCGGGCTAGGGTTAGGGTTAGGGGACGGGGACGGTTTAGGGTCCCGGTGAGGGTACGACAACGCTTTAGGGGAAGCGTACGTGTGAGGGCGCGGGTGAGTGTCAGCGTACGGGTTAGGATTAGGGGACGGGTGAGGGTCAGGCTTCGGGGAAGGGTTAGGGTTAGGGTTCGGGCTAGGGTTAGGGTTAGCGGACAGGGACGGTTTAAGGTCCAGGTGAGGGTAGGACAACGCTTTAGGGGGAGCGTACGTGTGAGGGCGCGGGTGAGTGTCAGCGTACGGGTTAGGATTAGGGGACGGGTGAGGGTCAGGCTTCGGGGAAGGGTTAGGGTTAGGGTTCGGGCTAGGGTTAGGGTTAGGGGACGGGGACGGTTTAGGGTCCAGGTGAGGGTACGACAACGCTTTAGGGGGAGCGTACGTGTGAGGGCGCGGGTGAGTGTCAGCGTACGGGTTAGGATTAGGGGACGGGTGAGGGTCAGGCTTCAGGGAAGGGTTAGGGTTACGGTTCGGGCTAGGGTTAGGGTTAGGGGACGGGGACGGTTTAGGGTCCAGATGAGGGTACGACAACGCTTTAGGGGGAGCGTACGTGTGAGGGCGCGGGTGAGTGTCAGCGTACGGGTTAGGATTAGGGGACGGGTGAGGGTCAGGCTTCGGGGAAGGGTTAGGGTTATGGTTCGGGCTAGGGTTAGTGTTAGGGGACGGGGACGGTTTAGGGTCCAGGTGAGGGTAGGACAACGCTTTAGGGGGAGCGTACGTGTGAGGGCGCGGGTGAGTTTCAGCGTACGGGTTAGGATTAGGGGACGGGTGAGGGTCAGGCTTCGGGGAAGGGTTAGGGTTAGGGTTCGGGCTAGGGTTAGGGTTAGGGGACGGGGACGGTTTAGGGTCCAGGTGAGGGTACGACAACGCTTTAGGGGGAGCGTACGTGTGAGGGCGCGGGTGAGTGAAAGCATACGGGTTAGGATTAGGGGACGGGTGAGGGTCAGGCTTCGGGGAAGTGTTAGGGTTAGGGTTCGGGCTAGGGTTAGGGTTAGGGGACGGGGACGGTTTAGGGTCCAGGTGAGGGTAGGACAACGCTTTAGGGGGAGCGTACGTGTGAGGGCGCGGGTGAGTGTCAGCGTACGGGTTAGGATTAGGGGACGGGTGAGGGTCAGGCTTCGGGGAAGGGTTAGGGTTATGGTTCGGGCTAGGGTTAGGGTTAGGGGACGGGGACGGTTTAGGGTCCAGGTGAGGGTAGGACAACGCTTTAGGGGGAGCGTACGTGTGAGGGCGCGGGTGAGTTTCAGCGTACGGGTTAGGATTAGGGGACGGGTG
The DNA here is from genome assembly GCF_937001465.1 of Orcinus orca. Taxonomy (NCBI): domain Eukaryota; kingdom Metazoa; phylum Chordata; class Mammalia; order Artiodactyla; family Delphinidae; genus Orcinus; species Orcinus orca. Next base: position 67,014 of record NW_026043808.1, on the reverse strand, counting down.
AGGGTCAGGCTTCGGGGAAGGGTTAGGGTTAGGGTTCGGGCTAGGGTTAGGGTTAGGGGACGGGGACGGTTTAGGGTCCAGGTGAGGGTAGGACCACGCTTTAGGGGGAGCGTACGTGTGAGGGCGCGGGTGAATGTCAGCGTACGGGTTAGGATTAGGGGACGGGTGAGGGTCAGGCTTCGGGGAAGGGTTAGGGTTAGGGTTCGGGCTAGGGTTAGGGTTAGGGGACGGGGACGGTTTAGGGTCCAGGTGAGAGTACGACAATGCTTTAGCGGGAGCGTTCGTGTGAGGGCGCGGGTGAGTGTCAGCGTACGGTTTAGGATTAGGGGACGGGTGAGGGTCAGGCTTCGGGGAAGGGTTAGGGTTAGGGTTCGGGCTAGGGTTAGGATTAGGGGATGGGGACGGTTTAGGGTCCAGGTGATGGTAGGACAACGCTTTAGGGGGAGCGTACGTGTGAGGGCGCGGGTGAGTGTCAGCGTACGGGTTAGGATTAGGGGACGGGTGAGGGTCAGGCTTCTGGGAAGGTTTAGGATTAGGGTTCGGGCTAGGGTTAGGGTTAGGGGACGGGGACGGTTTAGGGTCCAGGTGAGGGTAGGACAACGCTTTAGGGGGAGCGTACGTGTGAGGGCGCGGGTGAGTGTCAGCGTACGGTTTAGGATTAGGGGACGGGTGAGGGTGAGGCTTCGGGGAAGGGTTAGGGTTAGGGTTAGGGTTCGGGCTAGGGTTAGGGTTAGGGGACGGGGACGGTTTAGGGTCCAGGTGAGGGTAGGACAACGCTTTAGGGGGAGCGTACGTGTGAGGGCGCGGGTGAGTGTCAGCGTACGGGTTAGGATTAGGGGACGGGTGAGGGTCAGGCTTCGGGGAAGGGTTAGGGTTAGGGTTCGGGCTAGGGTTAGGGTTAGGGGACGGGGACGGTTTAGGGTCCCGGTGAGGGTACGACAACGCTTTAGGGGGAGCGTACGTGTGAGGGCGCGGGTGAGTGTCAGCGTACGGGTTAGGATTAGGGGACGGGTGAGGGTCAGGCTTCGGGGAAGGGTTAGGGTTAGGGTTCGGGCTAGGGTTAGGGTTAGCGGACGGGGACGGTTTAGGGTCCAGGTGAGGGTAGGACAACGCTTTAGGGGGAGCGTACGTGTGAGGGCGCGGGTGAGTGTCAGCGTACGGGTTAGGATTAGGGGACGGGTGAGGGTCAGGCTTCGGGGAAGGGTTAGGGTTAGGGTTCGGGCTAGGGTTAGGGTTAGGGGACGGGGACGGTTTAGGGTCCAGGTGAGGGTACGACAACGCTTTAGGGGGAGCGTACGTGTGAGGGCGCGGGTGAGTGTCAGCGTACGGGTTAGGATTAGGGGACGGGTGAGGGTCAGGCTTCAGGGAAGGGTTAGGGTTAGGGTTCGGGCTAGGGTTAGGGTTAGGGGACAGGGACGGTTTAGGGTCCAGGTGAGGGGACGACAACGCTTTAGGGGGAGTGTACGTGTGAGGGCGCGGGTGAGTGTCAGCGTACGGGTTAGGATTAGGGGACGGGTGAGGGTCAGGCTTCGGGGAAGGGTTAGGGTTAGGGTTCGGGCTAGGGTTAGGGTTAGGGGACGGGGACGGTTTAGGGTCCAGGTGAGGGTAGGACAACGCTTTAGGGGGAGCGTACGTGTGAGGGCGCGGGTGAGTGTCAGCGTACGGGTTAGGATTAGGGGACGGGTGAGGGTCAGGCTTCGGGGAAGTGTTAGGTTTAGGGTTCGGGCTAGGGTTAGGGTTAGGGGACGGGGACGGTTTAGGGTCCAGGTGAGGGTAGGACACGCTTTAGGGGGAGCGTACGTGTGAGGGCGCGGGTGAGTGTCAGCGTACGGGTTAGGATTAGGGGACGGGTGAGGGTCAGGCTTCGGGGAAGTGTTTGGGTTAGGGTTCGGGCTAGGGTTAGGGTTAGGGGACGGAGACGGCTTAGGGTCCAGGTGAGGGTAGGACAACGCTTTAGGGGGAGCGTACGTGTGAGGGCGCGGGTGAGTTTCAGCGTACGGGTTAGGATTAGGGGACGGGTGAGGGTCAGGCTTCGGGGAAGTGTTAGGGTTAGGGTTCGGGCTAGGGTTAGGGTTAGGGGACGGGGACGGTTTAGGGTCCAGGTGAGGGTAGGACAACGCTTTAGGGGGAGCGTACCTGTGAGGGCGCGGGTGAGTGTCAGCGTAAGGGTTAGGATTAGGGGACGGGTGAGGGTCAGGCTTCGGGGAAGGGTTAGGGTTAGGGTTCGGGCTAGGTTTAGGGTTAGGGGACGTGGACGGTTTAGGGTCCAGGTGAGAGTACGACAACGCTTTAGGGGGAGCGTACGTGTGAGGGCGCGGGTGAGTGTCAGCGTACGGGTTAGGATTAGGGGACGGTTGAGGGTCAGGCTTCGGGGAAGGGTTAGGGTTAGGGTTCGGGCTAGGGTTAGCGTTAGGGGACGGGGATGGTTTAGGGTCCAGGTGAGGGTACGACAACGCTTTAGGGGGAGCGGACGTGTGAGGGCGCGGGTGAGTGTCAGAGTACGGGTTAGGATTAGGGGACGGGTGAGGGTCAGGCTTCGGGGAAGGGTTAGGGTTAGGGTTCGGGCTAGGGTTAGGGTTAGGGGACGGGGACGGTTTAGGGTCCAGGTGAGGGTACGACAACGCTTTAGGGGGAGCGTACGTGTGAGGGCGCGGGTGAGTGTCAGCGTACGGGTTAGGATTAGGGGACGGGTGAGGGTCAGGCTTCGGGGAAGGGTTAGGGTTAGGGTTCGGGCTAGGGTTAGGGTTAGGGGACGGGGACGGTTTAGGGTCCAGGTGAGGGTACGACAACGCTTTAGGGGGAGCGTATGTGTGAGGGCGCGGGTGAGTGTCAGCGTACGGGTTAGGATTAGGGGACGGGTGAGGGTCAGGCTTCGGGGAAGGGTTAGGGTTAGGGTTCGGGCTAGGGTTAGAGTTAGGGGACGGGGACGGTTTAGGGTCCAGGTGAGGGTACGACAACGCTTTAGGGGGAGCGTACGTGTGAGGGCGCGGGTGAGTGTCAGCGTACGGGTTAGGATTAGGGGACGGGTGAGGGTCACGCTTCGGGGAAGGGTTAGGGTTAGGGTTCGGGCTACGGTTAGGGTTAGGGGACGGGGACGGTTTAGGGTCCAGGTGAGGGTACGACAACGCTTTATGGGGAGCGTACGTGTGAGGGCGCGGGTGAGTGTCTGCGTACGGGTTAGGATTAGGGGACGAGTGAGGGTCAGGCTTCGGGGAAGGGTTAGGGTTAGGGTTCGGGCTAGGGTTAGGTTTAGGGGACGTTGACGGTTTAAGTTCCAGGTGAGGGTACGACAACGCTTTAGGGTTAGGGTTAGGGTTCGGGCTAGGGTTAGGGTTAGGGGACGGGGACTGTTTAGGGTCCAGGTGAGGGTACGACAACGCTTTAGGGGGAGCGTACGTGTGAGGGCGCGGGTGAGTGTCAGCGTACGGGTTAGGATTAGGGGACGGGTGAGGGTCAGGCTTCGGGGAAGGGTTAGGGTTAGGGTTCGGGCTAGGGTTAGGGTTAGGGGACGGGGACGGTTTAGGGTCCAGGTGAGGGTACGACAACGCTTTAGGGGGAGCGTACGTGTGAGGGCGCGGGTGAGTGTCAGCGTACGGGTTAGGATTAGGGGACGGGTGAGGGTCAGGCTTCGGGGAAGGGTTAGGGTTAGGGTTCGGGCTACGGTTAGGGTTAGGGGACGGGGACGGTTTAGGGTCCAGGTGAGGGTACGACAACGCTTTAGGGGGAGCGTACGTGTGAGGGCGCGGGTGAGTGTCAGCGTACGGGTTAGGATTAGGGGACGGGTGAGGGTCAGGCTTCGGGGAAGAGTTAGGGTTAGGGTTCGGGCTAGAGTTAGGGTTAGGGGACGGGGACGGTTTAGGGTCAAGATGAGGGTACGACAACGCTTTAGGGGGAGCGTACGTGTGAGGGCGCGGGTGAGTGTCAGCGTACGGGTTAGGATTAGGGGAAGGGTGAGGGTCAGGCTTCGGGGAAGGGTTAGGGTTAGGGTTAGGGTTCGGGCTAGAGTTAGGGTTAGGGGACGGGGACGGTTTAGGGTCCAGGTGAGGGTACGACAACGCTTTAGGGGGAGCGTACGTGTGAGGGCGCGGGTGAGTGTCAGCGTACGGGTTAGGATTAGGGGACGGGTGAGGGTCAGGCTTCGGGGAAGTGTTAGGGTTTCGGTTCGGGCTAGGGTTAGGGTTAGGGGACGGGGATGGTTTAGGGTCCACATGAGGGTAGGACAACGCTTTAGGGGGAGGGTATGTGTGAGGGCGCGGGTGAGTGTCAGCGTACGGGTTAGGATTAGGGGACGGGTGAGGGTCAGGCTTCGGGGAAGGGTTAGGGTTAGGGTTCGGGCTAGGGTTAGGGTTAGGTGACGGGGACGGTTTAGGGTCCAGGTGAGGGTACGACAACGCTTTAGGGGGAACGTAGGTGTCAGGGCGCGGGTGAGTGTCAGCGTACGGGTTAGGATTAGGGGACGGGTGAGGGTCAGGCTTCGGGGAAGGGTTAGGGTTAGGGTTCGGGCTAGGGTTAGGGTTAGGGTACGGGGACGGTTTAGGGTCTAGGTGAGGGTACGACAACGCTTTAGGGGGAGCGTACGTGTGAGGGCGCGGGTGAGTTTCAGCGTACGGGTTAGGATTAGGTGACGGGTGAGGGTCAGGCTTCGGGGAAGGGTTAGGGTTAGCGTTCGGGCTAGGGTTAGGGTTAGGGGACGGGGACGGTTTAGGGTCCAGGTGAGGGTACGACAACGGTTTAGGGGGAGCGTACGTGTGAGGGCGCGGGTGAGTGTCAGCGTACGGGTTAGGATTACGGGACGGGTGAGGGTCAGGCTTCGGGGAAGGGTTAGGGTTAGGGTTCGGGCTAGGGTTAGGGTTAGGGGACGTGGATGGTTTAGGGTCCAGGTGAGGGTACGACAACGCTTTAGGGGGAGCGTACGTGTGAGGGCGCGGGTGAGTGTCAGCGTACGGGTTAGGATTAGGGGACGGGTGAGGGTCAGGCTTCGGGGAAGGGTTAGGGTTAGGGTTCGGGCTAGGGTTAGGGTTAGGGGACGGAGACGGTTTAGGGTCCAGGTGAGGGTACGACAACGCTTTAGGGGGAGCGTACGTGTGAGGGCGCGGGTGAGTGTCAGCGTACGGGTTAGGATTAGGGGACGGGTGAGGGTCAGGCTTCGGGGAAGGGTTAGGGTTAGGGTTCGGGCTAGGGTTAGGGTTAGGGGACGGGGACGGTTTAGGGTCCAGGTGAGGGTACGACAACGCTTTAGGGTGAGCGTACGTGTGAGGGCGCGGGTGAGTTTCAGCGTACGGGTTAGGATTAGGGGACGGGTGAGGGTCAGGCTTCGGGGAAGGGTTAGGGTTAGGGTTCGGGCTAGGGTTAGGGTTAGGGGACGGGGACGGTTTAGGGTCCAGGTGAGGGTAGGACAACGCTTTAGGGGGAGCGTACGTGTGAGGGCGCGGGTGAGTGTCAGCGTACGGGTTAGGATTGGGGACGGGTGAGGGTCAGGCTTCGGGGAAGTGTTAGGGTTAGGGTTCGGGCTAGGGTTAGGGTTAGGGGACGGGGACGGTTTAGGGTCAAGGTGAGGGTACGACAACGCTTTAGGGGGAGCGTACGTGTGAGGTCGTGGGTGAGTGTCAGCATACGGGTTAGGATTAGGGGACAGGTGAGGGTCAGGCTTCGGGGAAGGGTTAGGGTTAGGGTTCGGGCTAGGGTTAGGGTTAGGGGACGGGGACGGTTTAGGGTCCAGGTGAGGGTAGGAGAACGCTTTAGGGGGAGCGTACGTGTGAGGGCGCGGGTGAGTGTCAGCATACGGGTTAGGATTAGGGGACGGGTGAGGGTCAGGCTTCGGGGAAGGGTTAGGGTTAGGGTTCGGGCTAGGGTTAGGGTTAGGGGACGGGGACGGTTTAGGGTCCAGGTGAGGGTACGACAACGCTTTATGGGGAGCGTACGTGTGAGGGCGCGGGTGAGTGTCTGCGTATGGGTTAGGATTAGGGGACGGGTGAGGGTCAGGCTTCGGGGAAGGGTTAGGGTTAGGTTTCGGGCTAGGGTTAGGGTTAGGGGACGGGGACGGTTTAGGGTCCAGGTGAGGGTACGACAACGCTTTAGGGGGAGCGTACGTGTGAGGGCGCGGGTGAGTGTCAGCGTACGGGTTAGGATTAGGGGACGGGTGAGGGTCAGGCTTCGGGGAAGGGTTAGGGTTAGGGTTCGGGCTAGGGTTAGGGTTAGGGGACGGGGACGGTTTAGGGTCCAGGTGAGGGTACGACAACGCTTTAGGGGGAGCGTACGTGTGAGGGCGCGGGTGAGTGTCAGCGTACGGGTTAGGATTAGGGGACGGGTGAGGGTCAGGCTTCGGGGAAGGGTTAGGGTTAGGGTTCGGGCTAGGGTTAGGGTTAGGGGACGGGGACGGTTTAGGGTCCAGGTGAGGGTACGACAACGCTTTATGGGGAGCGTACGTGTGAGGGCGCGGGTGAGTGTCAGCGTAGGGGTTAGGATTTGGGGACGGGTGAGGGTCAGGCTTCGGGGAAGGGTTAGGGTTAGGGTTCGGGCTAGGGTTAGGGTTAGGGGACGGGGACGGTTTAGGGTCCAGGTGAGGGTACGACAACGCTTTAGGGGGAGCGTACGTGTGAGGGCGCGGGTGAGTATCAGCGTACAGGTTAGGATTAGGGGACGGGTGAGGGTCAGGCTTCGGGGAAGGGTTAGGGTTAGGGTTCGGGCTAGGTTTAGGGTTAGGGGACGGGGACGGTCTAGGGTCCAGGTGAGGGTAGGACAACGCTTTAGGGGGACCGTACGTGTGAGGGCGCGGGTGAGTGTCAGCGTACGGGTTAGGATTAGGGGACGGGTGAGGGTCAGGCTTCGGGGAAGGGTTAGGGTTAGGGTTCGGGCTAGGGTTAGGGGACGGGGACGGGGACGGTTTAGGGTCCAGGTGAGGGTACGACAACGCTTTAGGGGGAGCGTACGTGTGAGGGCGCGGGTGAGTGTCAGCGTACGGGTTAGGATTAGGGGACGGTTGAGGGTCAGGCTTCGGGGAAGGGTTAGGGTTAGGGTTCGGGCTAGGGTTAGGGTTAGGGGACGGGGACGGTTTAGGGTTCAGGTGAGGGTACGACAACGCTTTAGGGGGAGCGTACGTGTGAGGGCGCGGGTGAGTGTCAGCGTACGGGTTAGGATTAGGTGACGGGTGAGGTTCAGGCTTCGGGGAAGGGTTAGGGTTAGGGTTCGGGCTAGGGTTAGGGTTAGGGGACGGGGACGGTTTAGGGTCCAGGTGAGGGTACGACAACGCTTTAGGGGGAGCGTACGTGTGTGGGCGCGGGTGAGTGTCAGCGTACGGGTTAGGATTAGGGGACGGGTGAGTGTCAGGCTTCGGGGAAGGGTTAGGGTTACGGTTCGGGCTAGGGTTAGGGTTAGGGGACGGGGACGGTTTAGGGTCCAGATGAGGGTACGACAACGCTTTAGGGGGAGCGTACGTGTGAGGGCGCGGGTGAGTGTCAGCGTACGGGTTAGGATTAGGGGACGGGTGAGGGTCAGGCTTCGGGGAAGGGTTAGGGTTAGGGTTCGGGCTAGGGTTAGGGTTAGGGGACGGGGACGGTTTAGGGTCCAGGTGAGGGTACGACAACGCTTTAGGGGGAGCGTACGTGTGAGGGCGCGGGTGAGTGTCAGCGTACGGGTTAGGATTAGGGGACGGGTGAGGGTCAGGCTTCGGGGAAGGGTTAGGGTTAGGGTTCGGGCTAGGGTTAGGGTTAGGGGACGGGGACGGTTTAGGGTCCAGGTGAGGGTACGACAACGCTTTAGGTGGAGCGTACGTGTGAGGGCGCGGGTGAGTGAAAGCGTACGGGTTAGGATTAGGGGACGGGTGAGGGTCAGGCTTCGGGGAAGAGTTAGGGTTAGGGTTCGGGCTAGGGTTAGGGTTAGGGGACGGGGACGGTTTAGGGTCCAGGTGAGGGTAGGACAACGCTTTAGGGGGAGCGTACGTGTGAGGGCGCGGGTGAGTGTCAGCGTACGGGTTAGGATTAGGGGACGGGTGAGGGTCAGGCTTCGGGGAAGGGTTAGGGTTATGGTTCGGGCTAGGGTTAGGGTTAGGGGACGGGGACGGTTTAGGGTCCAGGTGAGGGTAGGACAACGCTTTAGGGGGAGCGTACGTGTGAGGGCGCGGGTGAGTTTCAGCGTACGGGTTAGGATTAGGGGACGGGTGAGGGTCAGGCTTCGGGGAAGGGTTAGGGTTAGGGTTCGGGCTAGGGTTAGGGTTAGGGGACGGGGACGGTTTAGGGTCCAGGTGAGGGTAGGACCACGCTTTAGGGGGAGCGTACGTGTGAGGGCGCGGGTGAATGTCAGCGTACGGGTTAGGATTAGGGGACGGGTGAGGGTCAGGCTTCGGGGAAGGGTTAGGGTTAGGGTTCGGGCTAGGGTTAGGGTTAGGGGACGGGGACGGTTTAGGGTCCAGGTGAGAGTACGACAATGCTTTAGCGGGAGCGTTCGTGTGAGGGCGCGGGTGAGTGTCAGCGTACGGTTTAGGATTAGGGGACGGGTGAGGGTCAGGCTTCGGGGAAGGGTTAGGGTTAGGGTTCGGGCTAGGGTTAGGGTTAGGGGATGGGGACGGTTTAGTGTCCAGGTGATGGTAGGACAACGCTTTAGGGGGAGCGTACGTGTGAGGGCGCGGGTGAGTGTCAGCGTACGGGTTAGGATTAGGGGACGGATGAGGGTCAGGCTTCTGGGAAGGTTTAGGATTAGGGTTCGGGCTAGGGTTAGGGTTAGGGGACGGGGACGGTTTAGGGTCCAGGTGAGGGTAGGACAACGCTTTAGGGGGAGCGTACGTGTGAGGGCGCGGGTGAGTGTCAGCGTACGGGTTAGGATTAGGGGACGGGTGAGGGTCAGGCTTCGGGGAAGGGTTAGGGTTAGGTTTCGGGCTAGGGTTAGGGTTAGGGGACGGGGACGGTTTAGGGTCCAGGTGAGGGTAGGACAACGCTTTAGGGGGAGCGAACGTGTGAGGGCGCGGGTGAGTGTCAGCGTACGGGTTAGGATTAGGGGACGGGTGAGGGTCAGGCTTCGGGGAAGGGTTAGGGTTAGGGTTCGGGCTAGGGTTAGGGTTAGGGGACGGGGACGGTCTAGGGTCCAGGTGAGGGTACGACAACGCTTTAGGGGGAGCGTACGTGTGAGGGCGCGGGTGAGTGTCAGCGTACGGGTTAGGATTAGGGCACGGGTGAGGGTCAGGCTTCGGGGAAGTTTTAGGGTTAGGGTTCGGGCTAGGGTTAGGGTTAGGGGACGGAGACGGCTTAGGGTCCAGGTGAGGGTACGACAACGCTTTAGGGGGAGCGTACGTGTGAGGTCGTGGGTGAGTGTCAGCATACGGGTTAGGATTAGGGGACAGGTGAGGGTCAGGCTTCGGGGAAGGGTTAGGGTTAGGGTTCGGGCTAGGGTTAGGGTTAGGGGACGGGGACGGTTTAGGGTCCAGGTGAGGGTAGGAGAACGCTTTAGGGGGAGCGTACGTGTGAGGGCGCGGGTGAGTGTCAGCATACGGGTTAGGATTAGGGGACGGGTGAGGGTCAGGCTTCGGGGAAGGGTTAGGGTTAGGGTTCGGGCTAGGGTTAGGGTTAGGGGACGGGGACGGTTTAGGGTCCAGGTGAGGGTACGACAACGCTTTATGGGGAGCGTACGTGTGAGGGCGCGGGTGAGTGTCTGCGTATGGGTTAGGATTAGGGGACGGGTGAGGGTCAGGCTTCGGGGAAGGGTTAGGGTTAGGGTTCGGGCTAGGGTTAGGGTTAGGGGACGGGGACGGTTTAGGGTCCAGGTGAGGGTACGACAACGCTTTAGGGGGAGCGTACGTGTGAGGGCGCGGGTGAGTGTCAGCGTACGGGTTAGGATTAGGGGACGGGTGAGGGTCAGGCTTCGGGGAAGGGTTAGGGTTAGGGTTCGGGCTAGGGTTAGGGTTAGGGGACGGGGACGGTCTAGGGTCCAGGTGAGGGTACGACAACGCTTTAGGGGGAGCGTACGTGTGAGGGTGCGGGTGAGTGTCAGCGTACGGGTTAGTATTAGGGGACGGGTGAGGGTCAGGCTTCGGGGAAGGGTTAGGGTTAGGGTTCGGGCTAGGGTTAGGGTTAGGGGACGGGGACGGTTTAGGGTCCAGGTGAAGGTACGACAACGCTTTAGGGGGAGCGTATGTGTGAGGGCGCGGGTGAGTGTCAGCGTACGGGTTAGGATTAGGGGACGGGTGAGGGTCAGGCTTCGGGGAAGGGTTAGGGTTAGGGTTCGGGCTAGGGTTAGGGTTAGGGGACGGGGACGGTTTAGGGTCCAGGTGAGGGTACGACAACGCTTTAGGGGGAGCGTACGTGTGAGGGCGCGGGTGAGTGTCAGCGTACGGGTTAGGATTAGGGGACGGGTGAGGGTCAGGCTTCGGGGAAGGGTTAGGGTTAGGGTTCGGGCTAGGGTTAGGGTTAGGGGACGGGGACGGTCTAGGGTCCAGGTGAGGGTACGACAACGCTTTAGGGGGAGCGTACGTGTGAGGGCGTGGGTGAGTGTCAGCGTAGGGGTTAGGATTTGGGGACGGGTGAGGGTCAGGCTTCGGGGAAGGGTTAGGGTTAGGGTTCGGGCTAGGGTTAGGGTTAGGGGACGGGGACGGTTTAGGGTCCAGGTGAGGGTACGACAACGCTTTAGGGGGAGCGTACGTGTGAGGGCGCGGGTGAGTATCAGCGTACGGGTTAGGATTAGGGGACGGGTGAGGGTCAGGCTTCGGGGAAGGGTTAGGGTTAGGGTTCGGGCTAGGTTTAGGGTTAGGGGACGGGGACGGTCTAGGGTCCAGGTGAGGGTAGGACAACGCTTTAGGGGGAGCGAACGTGTGAGGGCGCGGGTGAGTGTCAGCGTACGGGTTAGGATTAGGGGACGGGTGAGGGTCAGGCTTCGGGGAAGGGTTAGGGTTAGGGTTCGGGCTAGGGTTAGGGTTAGGGGACGGGGACGGTCTAGGGTCCAGGTGAGGGTACGACAACGCTTTAGGGGGAGCGTACGTGTGAGGGCGCGGGTGAGTGTCAGCGTACGGGTTAGGATTAGGGGACGGGTGAGGGTCAGGCTTCGGGGAAGTTTTAGGGTTAGGGTTCGGGCTAGGGTTAGGGTTAGGGGACGGAGACGGCTTAGGGTCCAGGTGAGGGTAGGACAACGCTTTAGGGGGAGCGTACGTGTGAGGGCGCGGGTGAGTTTCAGCGTACGGGTTAGGATTAGGGGACGGGTGAGGGTCAGGCTTCGCGGAAGGGTTAGGGTTAGGGTTCGGGCTAGGGTTAGGGTTAGGGGACGGGGACGGTTTAGGGTCCAGGTGAGGGTAGGACAACGCTTTAGGGGGAGCGTACGTGTGAGGGCGCGGGTGAGTGTCAGCGTAAGGGTTAGGATTAGGGGACGGGTGAGGGTCAGGCTTCGGGGAAGGGTTAGGGTTAGGGTTCGGGCTAGGGTTAGGGTTAGGGGACGGGGACGGTTTAGGGTCCAGGTGAGAGTACGACAACGCTTTAGGGGAGCGTACGTGTGAGGGCGCGGGTGAGTGTCAGCGTACGGGTTAGGATTAGGGGACGGGTGAGGGTCAGGCTTCGGGGAAGGGTTAGGGTTAGGGTTCGGGCTAGGGTTAGGGTTAGGGGACGGGGATGGTTTAGGGTCCAGGTGAGGGTACGACAACGCTTTAGGGGGAGCGTACGTGTGAGGGCGCGGGTGAGTGTCAGCGTACGGGTTAGGATTAGGGGACGGGTGAGGGTCAGGCTTCGGGGAAGGGTTAGGGTTAGGGTTCGGGCTAGGGTTAGGGTTAGGGGACGGGGACGGTTTAGGGTCCCGGTGAGGGTACGACAACGCTTTAGGGGGAGCGTACGTGTGAGGGCGCGGGTGAGTGTCAGCGTACGGGTTAGGATTAGGGGACGGGTGAGGGTCAGGCTTCAGGGAAGGGTTAGGGTTAGGGTTCGGGCTAGGGTTAGGGTTAGGGAACGGGGACGGTTTAGGGTCCAGGTGAGGGTAGGACAACGCTTTAGGGGGAGCGGACGTGTGAGGGCGCGGGTGAGTGTCAGAGTACGGGTTAGGATTAGGGGACGGGTGAGGGTCAGGCTTCGGAGAAGGGTTAGGGTTAGGGTTCGGGCTAGGGTTAGGGTTAGGGGACGGGGACGGTTTAGGGTCCAGGTGAGGGTACGACAACGCTTTAGGGGGAGCGTACGTGTGAGGGCGCGGGTGAGTGTCAGCGTACGGGTTAGGATTAGGGGACGGGTGAGGGTCAGGCTTCGGGGAAGGGTTAGGGTTAGGGTTCGGGCTAGGGTTAGGGTTAGGGGACGGGGACGGTTTAGGGTCCAGGTGAGGGTACGACAACGCTTTAGGGGGAGCGTACCTGTGAGGGCGCGGGTGAGTGTCAGCGTACGGGTTAGGATTAGGGGACGGGTGAGGGTCAGGCTTCGGGGAAGGGTTAGGGTTAGGGTTCGGGCTAGGGTTAGAGTTAGGGGACGGGGACGGTTTAGGGTCCAGGTGAGGGTACGACAACGCTTTACGGGGAGCGTACGTGTGAGGGCGCGGGTGAGTGTCAGCGTACGGGTTAGGATTAGGGGACGGGTGAGGGTCAGGCTTCGGGGAAGGGTTAGGGTTAGGGTTCGGGCTAGGGTTAAGGTTAGGGGACGGGGACGGTTTAGGGTCCAGGTGAGGGTACGACAACGCTTTAAGGGGAGCGTACGTGTGAGGGCGCGGGTGAGTGTCAGCGTACGGGTTAGGATTAGGGGACGGGTGAGGGTCAGGCTTCGGGGAAGTGTTAGGGTTAGGGTTCGGGCTAGGGTTAGGGTTAGGGGACGGGGACTGTTTAGGGTCCAGGTGAGGGTACGACAACGCTTTAGGGGGAGCGTACGTGTGAGGGCGTGGGTGAGTGTCAGCGTACGGGTTAGGATTAGGGGACGGGTGAGGGTCAGGCTTCGGGGAAGGGTTAGGGTTAGGGTTCGGGCTAGGGTTAGGGTTAGGGGACGGGGACGGTTAAGGGTCCAGGTGAGGGTACGACAACGCTTTAGGGGGAGCGTACGTGTGAGGGCGCGGGTGAGTGTCAGCGTACGGGTTAGGATTAGGGGACGGGTGAGGGTCAGGCTTCGGGGAAGGGTTAGGGTTAGGGTTCGGGCTAGGGTTAGGGTTAGGGGACGGGGACGGTTTAGGGTCCAGGTGAGGGTACGACAACGCTTTAGGGGGAGCGTACGTGTGAGGGCGCGGGTGAGTGTCAGCGTACGGGTTAGGATTAGGGGACGGGTGAGGGACAGGCTTCGGGGAAGAGTTAGGGTTAGGGTTCGGGCTAGGGTTAGGGTTAGGGGACGGGGACGGTTTAGGGTCAAGATGAGGGTACGACAACGCTTTAGGGGGAGCGTACGTGTGAGGGCGCGGGTGAGTGTCAGCGTACGGGTTAGGATTACGGGACGGGTGAGGGTCAGGCTTCGGGGAAGGGTTAGGGTTAGGGTTAGGGTTCGGGCTAGAGTTAGGGTTAGGGGACGGGGACGTTTTAGGGTCCAGGTGAGGGTACGACAACGCTTTAGGGGGACCGTACGTGTGAGGGCGCGGGTGAGTGTCAGCGTACGGGTTAGGATTAGGGGACGGGTGAGGGTCAGGCTTCGGGGAAGGGTTAGGGTTACGGTTCGGGCTAGGGTTAGGGTTAGGGGACGGGGATGGTTTAGGGTCCACGTGAGGGTAGGACAACGCTTTAGGGGGAGGGTATGTGTGAGGGCGCGGGTGAGTGTCAGCGTACGGGTTAGGATTAGGGGACGGGTGAGTGTCAGGCTTCGGGGAAGGGTTAGGTTTAGGGTTCGGGCTAGGGTTAGGGTTAGGGGACGGGGACGGTTTAGGGTCCAGGTGAGGGTACGACAACGCTTTAGGGGGAACGTAGGTGTCAGGGCGCGGGTGAGTGTCAGCGTACGGGTTAGGATTAGGGGACGGGTGAGGGTCAGGCTTCGGGGAAGGGTTAGGGTTAGGGTTCGGGCTAGGGTTAGGGTTAGGGGACGGGGACGGTTTAGGGTCTAGGTGAGGGTACGACAACGCTTTAGGGGGAGCGTACGTGTGAGGGCGCGGGTGAGTGTCAGCGTACGGGTTAGGATTAGGGGACGGGTGAGGGTCAGGCTTCGGGGAAGGGTTAGGGTTAGGGTTCGGGCTAGGGTTAGGGTTAGGGGACGGGGACGGTTTAGGGTCCAGGTGAGGGTACGACAACGCTTTAGGGGGAGCGTACGTGTGAGGGCGCGGGTGAGTGTCAGCGTACGGGTTAGGATTACGGGACGGGTGAGGGTCAGGCTTCGGGGAAGGGTTAGGGTTAGGGTTCGGGCTAGGGTTAGGGTTAGGGGACGTGGACGGTTTAGGGTCCAGGTGAGGGTACGACAACGCTTTAGGGGGAGCGTACGTGTGAGGGCGCGGGTGAGTGTCAGCGTACGGGTTAGGATTAGGGGACGGGTGAGGGTCAGGCTTCGGGGAAGGGTTAGGGTTAGGGTTCGGGCTAGGGTTAGGGTTAGGGGACGGAGACGGTTTAGGGTCCAGGTGAGGGTACGACAACGCTTTAGGGGGAGCGTACGTGTGAGGGCGCGGGTGAGTGTCAGCGTACGGGTTAGGATTAGGGGACGGGTGAGGGTCAGGCTTCGGGGAAGGGTTAGGGTTAGGGTTCGGGCTAGGGTTAGGGTTAGGGGACGGGGACGGTTTAGGGTCCAGGTGAGGGTACGACAACGCTTTAGGGTGAGCGTACGTGTGAGGGCGCGGGTGAGTGTCAGCGTACGGGTTAGGATTAGGGGACGGGTGAGGGTCAGGCTTCGGGGAAGGGTTAGGGTTAGGGTTCGGGCTAGGGTTAGGGTTAGGGGACTGGGACGGTTTAGGGTCCAGGTGAGGATAGGACAACGCTTTAGGGGGAGCGTACGTGTGAGGGCGCGGGTGAGTGTCAGCGTACGGGTTAGGATTGGGGACGGGTGAGGGTCAGGCTTCGGGGAAGTGTTAGGGTTAGGGTTCGGGCTAGGGTTAGGGTTAGGGGACGGGGACGGTTTAGGGTCCAGGTGAGGGTAGGACAACGCTTTAGGGGGAGCGTACGTGTGAGGGCGCGGGTGAGTGTCAGCGTACGGGTTAGGATTAGGGGACGGGTGAGGGTCAGGCTTCGGGGAATTGTTAGGGTTAGGGTTCGGGCTAGGGTTAGGGTTAGGGGACGGGGACGGTTTAGGGTCCAGGTGAGGGTAGGACAACGCTTTAGGGGGAGCGTACGTGTGAGGGCGCGGGTGAGTTTCAGCGTACGGGTTAGGATTAGGGGACGGGTGAGGGTCAGGCTTAGGGGAAGGGTTAGGGTTAGGGTTCGGGCTAGGGTTAGGGTTAGGGGACGGGGACGGTTTAGGGTCCAGGTGAGGGTACGACAACGCTTTAGGGGGACCGTACGTGTGAGGGCGCGGGTGAGTGTCAGCGTACGGGTTAGGATTACGGGACGGGTGAGGGTCAGGCTTCGGGGAAGGGTTAGGGTTAGGGTTAGGGTTCGGGCTAGAGTTAGGGTTAGGGGACGGGGACGTTTTAGGGTCCAGGTGAGGGTACGACAACGCTTTAGGGGGACCGTACGTGTGAGGGCGCGGGTGAGTGTCAGCGTACGGGTTAGGATTAGGGGACGGGTGAGGGTCAGGCTTCGGGGAAGGGTTAGGGTTACGGTTCGGGCTAGGGTTAGGGTTAGGGGACGGGGATGGTTTAGGGTCCACGTGAGGGTAGGACAACGCTTTAGGGGGAGGGTATGTGTGAGGGCGCGGGTGAGTGTCAGCGTACGGGTTAGGATTAGGGGACGGGTGAGTGTCAGGCTTCGGGGAAGGGTTAGGTTTAGGGTTCGGGCTAGGGTTAGGGTTAGGGGACGGGGACGGTTTAGGGTCCAGGTGAGGGTACGACAACGCTTTAGGGGGAACGTAGGTGTCAGGGCGCGGGTGAGTGTCAGCGTACGGGTTAGGATTAGGGGACGGGTGAGGGTCAGGCTTCGGGGAAGGGTTAGGGTTAGGGTTCGGGCTAGGGTTAGGGTTAGGGGACGGGGACGGTTTAGGGTCTAGGTGAGGGTACGACAACGCTTTAGGGGGAGCGTACGTGTGAGGGCGCGGGTGAGTGTCAGCGTACGGGTTAGGATTAGGGGACGGGTGAGGGTCAGGCTTCGGGGAAGGGTTAGGGTTAGGGTTCGGGCTAGGGTTAGGGTTAGGGGACGGGGACGGTTTAGGGTCCAGGTGAGGGTACGACAACGCTTTAGGGGGAGCGTACGTGTGAGGGCACGGGTGAGTGTCAGCGTACGGGTTAGGATTACGGGACGGGTGAGGGTCAGGCTTCGGGGAAGGGTTAGGGTTAGGGTTCGGGCTAGGGTTAGGGTTAGGGGACGTGGACGGTTTAGGGTCCAGGTGAGGGTACGACAACGCTTTAGGGGGAGCGTACGTGTGAGGGCGCGGGTGAGTGTCAGCGTACGGGTTAGGATTAGGGGACGGGTGAGGGTCAGGCTTCGGGGAAGGGTTAGGGTTAGGGTTCGGGCTAGGGTTAGGGTTAGGGGACGGAGACGGTTTAGGGTCCAGGTGAGGGTACGACAACGCTTTAGGGGGAGCGTACGTGTGAGGGCGCGGGTGAGTGTCAGCGTACGGGTTAGGATTAGGGGACGGGTGAGGGTCAGGCTTCGGGGAAGGGTTAGGGTTAGGGTTCGGGCTAGGGTTAGGGTTAGGGGACGGGGACGGTTTAGGGTCCAGGTGAGGGTACGACAACGCTTTAGGGTGAGCGTACGTGTGAGGGCGCGGGTGAGTGTCAGCGTACGGGTTAGGATTAGGGGACGGGTGAGGGTCAGGCTTCGGGGAAGGGTTAGGGTTAGGGTTCGGGCTAGGGTTAGGGTTAGGGGACTGGGACGGTTTAGGGTCCAGGTGAGGATAGGACAACGCTTTAGGGGGAGCGTACGTGTGAGGGCGCGGGTGAGTGTCAGCGTACGGGTTAGGATTGGGGACGGGTGAGGGTCAGGCTTCGGGGAAGTGTTAGGGTTAGGGTTCGGGCTAGGGTTAGGGTTAGGGGACGGGGACGGTTTAGGGTCCAGGTGAGGGTAGGACAACGCTTTAGGGGGAGCGTACGTGTGAGGGCGCGGGTGAGTGTCAGCGTACGGGTTAGGATTAGGGGACGGGTGAGGGTCAGGCTTCGGGGAAGTGTTAGGGTTAGGGTTCGGGCTAGGGTTAGGGTTAGGGGACGGGGACGGTTTAGGGTCCAGGTGAGGGTAGGACAACGCTTTAGGGGGAGCGTACGTGTGAGGGCGCGGGTGAGTTTCAGCGTACGGGTTAGGATTAGGGGACGGGTGAGGGTCAGGCTTAGGGGAAGGGTTAGGGTTAGGGTTCGGGCTAGGGTTAGGGTTAGGGGACGGGGACGGTTTAGGGTCCAGGTGAGGGTACGACAACGCTTTAGGGGGAGCGTACGTGTGAGGGCGCGGGTGAGTGTCAGCGTACGGGTTAGGATTAGGGGACGGGTGAGGGTCAGGCTTCGGGGAAGGGTTAGGGTTAGGGTTCGGGCTAGGGTTAGGGTTAGGGGACGGGGACGGTCTAGGGTCCAGGTGATGGTAGGACAACGCTTTAGGGGGAGCGTACGTGTGAGGGCGCAGGTGAGTGTCAGCGTACGGGTTAGTATTAGTGGACGGGTGAGGGTCAGGCTTCGGGGAAGGGTTAGGGTTAGGGTTCGGGCTAGGGTTAGGGTTAGGGGACGGGGACGGTCTAGGGTCCAGGTGAGGGTACGACAACGCTTTAGGGGGAGCGTACGTGTGAGGGCGCGGGTGAGTGTCAGCGTACGGGTTAGGATTAGGGGACGGGTGAGGGTCAGGCTTCGGGGAAGGGTTAGGGTTAGGGTTCGGGCTAGGGTTAGGGTTAGGGGACGGGGACGGTTTAGGGTCCAGGTGAGGGTACGACAACGCTTTAGGGGGAGCGTACGTGTGAGGGCGCGGGTGAGTGTCAGCGTACGGGTTAGGATTAGGGGACGGGTGAGGGTCAGGCTTCGGGGAAGGGTTAGGGTTAGGGTTCGGGCTAGGGTTAGAGTTAGGGGACGGGGACGGTTTAGGGTCCAGGTGAGGGTACGACAACGCTTTACGGGGAGCGTACGTGTGAGGGCGCGGGTGAGTGTCAGCGTACGGGTTAGGATTAGGGGACGGGTGAGGGTCAGGCTTCGGGGAAGGGTTAGGGTTAGGGTTCGGGCTAGGGTTAGGGTTAGGGGACGGGGACGGTTTAGGGTCCAGGTGAGGGTACGACAACGCTTTAAGGGGAGCGTACGTGTGAGGGCGCGGGTGAGTGTCAGCGTACGGGTTAGGATTAGGGGACGGGTGAGGGTCAGGCTTCGGGGAAGTGTTAGGGTTAGGGTTCGGGCTAGGGTTAGGGTTAGGGGACGGGGACTGTTTAGGGTCCAGGTGAGGGTACGACAACGCTTTAGGGGGAGCGTACGTGTGAGGGCGCGGGTGAGTGTCAGCGTACGGGTTAGGATTAGGGGACGGGTGAGGGTCAGGCTTCGGGGAAGGGTTAGGGTTAGGGTTCGGGCTAGGGTTAGGGTTAGGGGACGGGGACGGTTTAGGGTCCAGGTGAGGGTACGACAACGCTTTAGGGGGAGCGTACGTTTGAGGGCGCGGGTGAGTGTCAGCGTACGGGTTAGGATTAGGGGACGGGTGAGGGTCAGGCTTCGGGGAAGTGTTAGGGTTAGGGTTCGGGCTAGGGTTAGGGTTAGGGGACGGGGACGGTTTAGGGTCCAGGTGAGGGTATGACAACGATTTAGGGGGAGCGTATATGTGAGGGTGCGGGTGAGTGTCAGATTACGGGTTAGGATTAGGGGACGGGTGAGGGTCAGGCTTCGGGGAAGTGTTAGGGTTAGGGTTCGGGCTAGGGTTAGGGTTAGGGGACGGGGACGGTTTAGGGTCAAGGTGAGGGTACGACAACGCTTTAGGGGGAGCGTACGTGTGAGGTCGTGGGTGAGTGTCAGCATACGGGTTAGGATTAGGGGACATGTGAGGGTCAGGCTTCGGGGAAGGGTTAGGGTTAGGGTTTCGGCTAGGGTTAGGGTTAGGGGACGGGGACGGTTTAGGGTCCAGGTGAGGGTAGGAGAACGCTTTAGGGGGAGCGTACGTGTGAGGGCGCGGGTGAGTGTCAGCATACGGGTTAGGATTAGGGGACGGGTGAGGGTCAGGCTTCGGGGAAGGGTTAGGGTTAGGGTTCGGGCTAGGGTTAGGGTTAGGGGACGGGGACGGTTTAGGGTCCAGGTGAGGGTACGACAACGCTTTATGGGGAGCGTACGTGTGAGGGCGCGGGTGAGTGTCTGCGTATGGGTTAGGATTAGGGGACGGGTGAGGGTCAGGCTTCGGGGAAGGGTTAGGGTTAGGGTTCGGGCTAGGGTTAGGGTTAGGGGACGGGGACGGTTTAGGGTCCAGGTGAGTGTACGACAACGCTTTAGGGGGAGCGTACGTGTGAGGGCGCGGGTGAGTGTCAGCGTACGGGTTAGGATTAGGGGACGGGTGAGGGTCAGGCTTCGGGGAAGGGTTAGGGTTAGGGTTCGGGCTAGGGTTAGGGTTAGGGGACGGGGACGGTCTAGGGTCCAGGTGAGGGTACGACAACGCTTTAGGGGGAGCGTACGTGTGAGGGTGCGGGTGAGTGTCAGCATACGGGTTAGGATTAGGGGACGGGTGAGGGTCAGGCTTCGGGGAAGGGTTAGGGTTAGGGTTCGGGCTAGGGTTAGGGTTAGGGGACGGGGACGGTTTAGGGTCCAGGTGAAGGTACGACAACGCTTTAGGGGGAGCGTATGTGTGAGGGCGCGGGTGAGTGTCAGCGTACGGGTTAGGATTAGGGGACGGGTGAGGGTCAGGCTTCGGGGAAGGGTTAGGGTTAGGGTTCGGGCTAGGGTTAGGGTTAGGGGACGGGGACGGTTTAGGGTCCAGGTGAGGGTACGACAACGCTTTAGGGGGAGCGTACGTGTGAGGGCGCGGGTGAGTGTCAGCGTACGGGTTAGGATTAGGGGACGGGTGAGGGTCAAGCTTCGGGGAAGGGTTAGGGTTAGGGTTCGGGCTAGGGTTAGGGTTAGGGGACTGGGACGGTTTAGGGTCCAGGTGAGGATAGGACAACGCTTTAGGGGGAGCGTACGTGTGAGGGCGCGGGTGAGTGTCAGCGTACGGGTTAGGATTGGGGACGGGTGAGGGTCAGGCTTCGGGGAAGTGTTAGGGTTAGGGTTCGGGCTAGGGTTAGGGTTAGGGGACGGGGACGGTTTAGGGTCCAGGTGAGGGTAGGACAACGCTTTAGGGGGAGCGTACGTGTGAGGGCGCGGGTGAGTGTCAGCGTACGGGTTAGGATTAGGGGACGGGTGAGGGTCAGGCTTCGGGGAAGTGTTAGGGTTAGGGTTCGGGCTAGGGTTAGGGTTAGGGGACGGGGACGGTTTAGGGTCCAGGTGAGGGTAGGACAACGCTTTAGGGGGAGCGTACGTGTGAGGGCGCGGGTGAGTTTCAGCGTACGGGTTAGGATTAGGGGACGGGTGAGGGTCAGGCTTAGGGGAAGGGTTAGGGTTAGGGTTCGGGCTAGGGTTAGGGTTAGGGGACGGGGACGGTTTAGGGTCCAGGTGAGGGTACGACAACGCTTTAGGGGGAGCGTACGTGTGAGGGCGCGGGTGAGTGTCAGAGTACGGGTTAGGATTAGGGGACGGGTGAGGGTCAGGCTTCGGGGAAGGGTTAGGGTTAGGGTTCGGGCTAGGGTTAGGGTTAGGGGACGGGGACGGTTTAGGGTCCAGGTGAGAGTACGACAACGCTTTAGGGGGAGCGTACGTGTGAGGGCGTGGGTGAGTGTCAGCGTACGGGTTAGGATTAGGGGACGGATGAGGGTCAGGCTTCGGGGAAGGGTTAGGGTTAGGGTTCGGGCTAGGGTTAGGGTTAGGGGACGGGGACGGTTTAGGGTCCAGGTGAGGGTACGACAACGCTTTAGGGGGAGCGTACGTGTGAGGGCGCGGGTGAGTGTCAGCGTACGGTTTAGGATTAGGGGACGGGTGAGGGTCAGGCTTCGGGGAAGGGTTAGGGTTAGGGTTCGGGCTAGGGTTAGGGTTAGGGGACGGGGACGGTCTAGGGTCCAGGTGATGGTAGGACAACGCTTTAGGGGGAGCGTACGTGTGAGGGCGCAGGTGAGTGTCAGCGTACGGGTTAGTATTAGTGGACGGGTGAGGGTCAGGCTTCGGGGAAGGGTTAGGGTTAGGGTTCGGGCTAGGGTTAGGGTTAGGGGACGGGGACGGTCTAGGGTCCAGGTGAGGGTACGACAACGCTTTAGGGGGAGCGTACGTGTGAGGGCGCGGGTGAGTGTCAGCGTACGGGTTAGGATTAGGGGACGGGTGAGGGTCAGGCTTCGGGGAAGGGTTAGGGTTAGGGTTCGGGCTAGGGTTAGGGTTAGGGGACGGGGACGGTTTAGGGTCCAGGTGAGGGTACGACAACGCTTTAGGGGGAGCGTACGTGTGAGGGCGCGGGTGAGTGTCAGCGTACGGGTTAGGATTAGGGGACGGGTGAGGGTCAGGCTTCGGGGAAGGGTTAGGGTTAGGGTTCGGGCTAGGGTTAGAGTTAGGGGACGGGGACGGTTTAGGGTCCAGGTGAGGGTACGACAACGCTTTACGGGGAGCGTACGTGTGAGGGCGCGGGTGAGTGTCAGCGTACGGGTTAGGATTAGGGGACGGGTGAGGGTCAGGCTTCGGGGAAGGGTTAGGGTTAGGGTTCGGGCTAGGGTTAGGGTTAGGGGACGGGGACGGTTTAGGGTCCAGGTGAGGGTACGACAACGCTTTAAGGGGAGCGTACGTGTGAGGGCGCGGGTGAGTGTCAGCGTACGGGTTAGGATTAGGGGACGGGTGAGGGTCAGGCTTCGGGGAAGTGTTAGGGTTAGGGTTCGGGCTAGGGTTAGGGTTAGGGGACGGGGACTGTTTAGGGTCCAGGTGAGGGTACGACAACGCTTTAGGGGGAGCGTACGTGTGAGGGCGCGGGTGAGTGTCAGCGTACGGGTTAGGATTAGGGGACGGGTGAGGGTCAGGCTTCGGGGAAGGGTTAGGGTTAGGGTTCGGGCTAGGGTTAGGGTTAGGGGACGGGGACGGTTTAGGGTCCAGGTGAGGGTACGACAACGCTTTAGGGGGAGCGTACGTGTGAGGGCGCGGGTGAGTGTCAGCGTACGGGTTAGGATTAGGGGACGGGTGAGGGTCAGGCTTCGGGGAAGTGTTAGGGTTAGGGTTCGGGCTAGGGTTAGGGTTAGGGGACGGGGACGGTTTAGGGTCCAGGTGAGGGTATGACAACGATTTAGGGGGAGCGTATATGTGAGGGTGCGGGTGAGTGTCAGATTACGGGTTAGGATTAGGGGACGGGTGAGGGTCAGGCTTCGGGGAAGTGTTAGGGTTAGGGTTCGGGCTAGGGTTAGGGTTAGGGGACGGGGACGGTTTAGGGTCAAGGTGAGGGTACGACAACGCTTTAGGGGGAGCGTACGTGTGAGGTCGTGGGTGAGTGTCAGCATACGGGTTAGGATTAGGGGACATGTGAGGGTCAGGCTTCGGGGAAGGGTTAGGGTTAGGGTTTGGGCTAGGGTTAGGGTTAGGGGACGGGGACGGTTTAGGGTCCAGGTGAGGGTAGGAGAACGCTTTAGGGGGAGCGTACGTGTGAGGGCGCGGGTGAGTGTCAGCATACGGGTTAGGATTAGGGGACGGGTGAGGGTCAGGCTTCGGGGAAGGGTTAGGGTTAGGGTTCGGGCTAGGGTTAGGGTTAGGGGACGGGGACGGTTTAGGGTCCAGGTGAGGGTACGACAACGCTTTATGGGGAGCGTACGTGTGAGGGCGCGGGTGAGTGTCTGCGTATGGGTTAGGATTAGGGGACGGGTGAGGGTCAGGCTTCGGGGAAGGGTTAGGGTTAGGGTTCGGGCTAGGGTTAGGGTTAGGGGACGGGGACGGTTTAGGGTCCAGGTGAGGGTACGACAACGCTTTAGGGGGAGCGTACGTGTGAGGGCGCGGGTGAGTGTCAGCGTACGGGTTAGGATTAGGGGACGGGTGAGGGTCAGGCTTCGGGGAAGGGTTAGGGTTAGGGTTCGGGCTAGGGTTAGGGTTAGGGGACGGGGACGGTCTAGGGTCCAGGTGAGGGTACGACAACGCTTTAGGGGGAGCGTACGTGTGAGGGTGCGGGTGAGTGTCAGCATAAGGGTTAGGATTAGGGGACGGGTGAGGGTCAGGCTTCGGGGAAGGGTTAGGGTTAGGGTTCGGGCTAGGGTTAGGGTTAGGGGACGGGGACGGTTTAGGGTCCAGGTGAAGGTACGACAACGCTTTAGGGGGAGCGTATGTGTGAGGGCGCGGGTGAGTGTCAGCGTACGGGTTAGGATTAGGGGACGGGTGAGGGTCAGGCTTCGGGGAAGGGTTAGGGTTAGGGTTCGGGCTAGGGTTAGGGTTAGGGGACGGGGACGGTTTAGGGTCCAGGTGAGGGTACGACAACGCTTTAGGGGGAGCGTACATGTGAGGGCGCGGGTGAGTGTCAGCGTACGGGTTAGGATTAGGGGACGGGTGAGGGTCAGGCTTCGGGGAAGGGTTAGGGTTAGGTTTCAGGCTAGGGTTAGGGTTAGGGGACGGGGACGGTTTAGGGTCCAGGTGAGGGTACGACAACGCTTTATGGGGAGCGTACGTGTGAGGGCGCGGGTGAGTGTCAGCGTACGGGTTAGGATTTGGGGACGGGTGAGGGTCAGGCTTCGGGGAAGGGTTAGGGTTAGGGTTCGGGCTAGGGTTAGGGTTAGGGGACGGGGACGGTTTAGGGTCCAGGTGAGGGTACGACAACGCTTTAGGGGGAGCGTACGTGTGAGGGCGCGGGTGAGTATCAGCGTACGGGTTAGGATTAGGGGACGGCTGAGGGTCAGGCTTCGGGGAAGGGTTAGGGTTAGGGTTCGGGCTAGGTTTAGGGTTAGGGGACGGGGACGGTTTAGGGTCCAGGTGAGGGTACGACAACGCTTTAGGGGGAGCGTACGTGTGAGGGCGCGGGTGAGTGTCAGCGTACGGGTTAGGATTAGGGGACGGGTGAGGGTCAGGCTTCGGGGAAGGGTTAGGGTTAGGGTTCGGGCTAGGGTTAGGGTTAGGGGACGGGGACGGTTTAGGGTCCAGGTGAGGGTAGGACAACGCTTTAGGGGGAGCGTACGTGTGAGGGCGCGGGTGAGTGTCAGCGTACGGGTTAGGATTAGGGGACGGGTGAGGGTCAGGCTTCGGGGAAGGGTTAGGGTTAGGGTTCGGGCTAGGGTTAGGGTTAGGGGACGGGGACGGTTTAGGGTCCAGGTGAGGGTAGGACAACGCTTTAGGGGGAGCGTACGTGTGAGGGCGCGGGTGAGTTTCAGCGTACGGGTTAGGATTAGGGGACGGGTGAGGGTCAGGCTTAGGGGAAGGGTTAGGGTTAGGGTTCGGGCTAGGGTTAGGGTTAGGGGACGGGGACGGTTTAGGGTCCAGGTGAGGGTACTACAACGCTTTAGGGGGAGCGTACGTGTGAGGGCGCGGGTGAGTGTCAGCGTACGGGTTAGGATTAGGGGACGGGTGAGGGTCAGGCTTCGGGGAAGGGTTAGGGTTAGGGTTCGGGCTAGGGTTAGGGTTAGGGGACGGGGACGGTTTAGGGTCCAGGTGAGAGTACGACAACGCTTTAGGGGGAGCGTACGTGTGAGGGCGCGGGTGAGTGTCAGCGTACGGGTTAGGATTAGGGGACGGATGAGGGTCAGGCTTCGGGGAAGGGTTAGGGTTAGGGTTCGGGCTAGGGTTAGGGTTAGGGGACGGGGACGGTTTAGGGTCCAGGTGAGGGTACGACAACGCTTTAGGGGGAGCGTACGTGTGAGGGCGCGGGTGAGTGTCAGCGTACGGTTTAGGATTAGGGGACGGGTGAGGGTCAGGCTTCGGGGAAGGGTTAGGGTTAGGGTTCGGGCTAGGGTTAGGGTTAGGGGACGGGGACGGTCTAGGGTCCAGGTGATGGTAGGACAACGCTTTAGGGGGAGCGTACGTGTGAGGGCGCAGGTGAGTGTCAGCGTACGGGTTAGGATTAGGGGACGGGTGAGGGTCAGGCTTCGGGGAAGGGTTAGGGTTAGGGTTCGGGCTAGGGTTAGGGTTAGGGGACGGGGACGGTCTAGGGTCCAGGTGAGGGTACGACAACGCTTTAGGGGGAGCGTACGTGTGAGGGCGCGAGTGAGTGTCAGCGTACGGGTTAGGATTAGGGGACGGGTGAGGGTCAGGCTTCGGGGAAGGGTTAGGGTTAGGGTTCGGGCTAGGGTTAGGGTTAGGGGACGGGGACGGTTTAGGGTCCAGGTGAGGGTACGACAACGCTTTAGGGGGAGCGTACGTGTGAGGGCGCGGGTGAGTGTCAGCGTACGGGTTAGGATTAGGGGACGGGTGAGGGTCAGACTTCGGGGAAGTGTTAGGGTTAGGGTTCGGGCTAGGGTTAGGGTTAGGGGATGGGGACGGTTTAGGGTCCAGGTGAGGGTACGACAATGCTTTAGGGGGAGCGTACGTGTGAGGGCGCGGGTGAGTGTCAGATTACGGGTTAGGATTAGGGGACGGGTGAGGGTCAGGCTTCGGGGAAGGGTTAGGGTTAGGGTTCGGGCTAGGGTTAGGGTTAGGGGACGGGGACGGTTTAGGGTCAAGGTGAGGGTACGACAACGCTTTAGGGGGAGCGTACGTGTGAGGTCGTGGGTGAGTGTCAGCGTACGGGTTAGGATTAGGGGACGGGTGAGGGTCAGGCTTCGGGGAAGGGTAAGGGTTAGGGTTCGGGCTAGGGTTAGGGTTAGGGGACGGGGACGGTTTAGGGTCCAGGTGAGGGAAGGAGAACGCTTTAGGGGGAGCGTACGTGTGAGGGCGCGGGTGAGTGTCAGCATACGGGTTAGGATTAGGGGACGGGTGAGGGTCAGGCTTCGGGGAAGGGTTAGGGTTAGGGTTCGGGCTAGGGTTAGGGTTAGGGGACGGGGACGGTTTAGGGTCCAGGTGAGGGTACGTCAACGCTTTAGGGGGAGCGTACGTGTGAGGGCGCGGGTGAGTGTCAGCGTACGGGTTAGGATTAGGGGACGGGTGAGGGTCAGGCTTCGGGGAAGGGTTAGGGTTAGGGTTCGGGCTAGGGTTAGGGTTAGGGGACGGGGCCGGTTTAGGGTCCAGGTGAGGGTACGACAACGCTTTAGGGGGACCGTACGTGTGAGGGCGCGGGTGAGTGTCAGCGTACGGGTTAGGATTAGGGGACGGGTGAGGGTCAGGCTTCGGGGAAGGGTTAGGGTTAGGGTTCGGGCTAGGGTTAGGGTTAGGGGACGGGGACGGTTTAGGGTCCAGGTGAGGGTAGGACAACGCTTTAGGGGGAGCGTACGTGTGAGGGCGCGGGTGAGTGTCAGCGTACGGGTTAGGATTAGGGGACGGGTGAGGGTCAGGCTTCGGGGAAGGGTTAGGGTTAGGGTTCGGGCTAGGGTTAGGGTTAGGGGACGGGGACGGTTTAGGGTCCAGGTGAGGGTACGACAACGCTTTAGGGGGAGCGTACGTGTGAGGGCGCGGGTGAGTGTCAGCGTACGGTTTAGGATTAGGGGACGGGTGAGGGTCAGGCTTCGGGGAAGGGTTAGGGTTAGGGTTCGGGCTAGGGTTAGGGTTAGGGGACGGGGACGGTCTAGGGTCCAGGTGATGGTAGGACAACGCTTTAGGGGGAGCGTACGTGTGAGGGCGCAGGTGAGTGTCAGCGTACGGGTTAGGATTAGGGGACGGGTGAGGGTCAGGCTTCGGGGAAGGGTTAGGGTTAGGGTTCGGGCTAGGGTTAGGGTTAGGGGACGGGGACGGTCTAGGGTCCAGGTGAGGGTACGACAACGCTTTAGGGGGAGCGTACGTGTGAGGGCGCGGGTGAGTGTCAGCGTACGGGTTAGGATTAGGGGACGGGTGAGGGTCAGGCTTCGGGGAAGGGTTAGGGTTAGGGTTCGGGCTAGGGTTAGGGTTAGGGGACGGGGACGGTTTAGGGTCCAGGTGAGGGTACGACAACGCTTTAGGGGGAGCGTACGTGTGAGGGCGCGGGTGAGTGTCAGCGTACGGGTTAGGATTAGGGGACGGGTGAGGGTCAGGCTTCGGGGAAGGGTTAGGGTTAGGGTTCGGGCTAGGGTTAGGGTTAGGGGACGGGGACGGTTTAGGGTCCAGGTGAGGGTACGACAACGCTTTAGGGGGAGCGTACGTGTGAGGGCGCGGGTGAGTTTCAGCGTACGGGTTAGGATTAGGGGACGGGTGAGGGTCAGGCTTCGGGGAAGGGTTAGGGTTAGGGTTCGGGCTAGGGTTAGGGTTAGGGGACAGGGACGGTTTAGGGTCCAGGTGAGGGTACGACAACGCTTTAGGGGGAGCGTACGTGTGAGGGCGCGGGTGAGTGTCAGCGTACGGGTTAGGATTAGGGGACGGGTGAGGGTCAGGCTTCGGGGAAGGGTAAGGGTTAGGGTTCGGGCTAGGGTTAGGGTTAGGGGACGGGGACGGTTTAGGGTCCAGGTGAGGGTAGGACAACGCTTTAGGGGGAGCGTACGTGTGAGGGCGCGGGTGAGTGTCAGCGTACGGGTTAGGATTAGGGGACGGGTGAGGGTCAGGCTTCGGGGAAGGGTTAGGGTTAGGGTTCGGGCTAGGGTTAGGGTTAGAGGACGGGGACGGTTTAGGGTCCAGGTGAGGGTACGACAACGCTTTAGGGGGAGCGTACGTGTGAGGGCGCGGGTGAGTGTCAGCGTACGGGTTAGGATTACGGGACGGGTGAGGGTGAGGCTTCGGGGAAGGGTTAGGGTTAGGGTTAGGGTTCGGGCTAGAGTTAGGGTTAGGGGACGGGGACGGTTTAGGGTCCAGGTGAGGGTACGACAACGCTTTAGGGGGACCGTACGTGTGAGGGCGCGGGTGAGTGTCAGCGTACGGGTTAGGATTAGGGGACGGGTGAGGGTCAGGCTTCGGGGAAGGGTTAGTGTTAGGGTTCGGGCTAGGGTTAGGGTTAGGGGACGGGGACGGTTTAGGGTCCAGGTGAGGGTACGACAACGCTTTAGGGGGAGCGTACGTGTGAGGGCGCGGGTGAGTGTCAGCGTACGGGTTAGGATTAGGGGACGGGTGAGTGTCAGGCTTCGGGGAAGGGTTAGGGTTAGGGTTCGGGCTAGGGTTAGGGTTAGAGGACGGGGATGGTTTAGGGTCCAGGTGAGGGTACGACAACGCTTTAGGGGGAGCGTACGTGTGAGGGCGCGGGTGAGTGTCAGCGTACGGGTTAGGATTAGGGGACGGGTGAGGGTCAGGCTTCGGGGAAGGGTTAGGGTTAGGGTTCGGGCTAGGGTTAGGGTTAGGGGACGGGGACGGTTTAGGGTCCACGTGAGGGTAGGACAACGCTTTAGGGGGAGGGTATGTGTGAGGGCGCGGGTGAGTGTCAGCGTACGGGTTAGGATTAGGGGACGGGTGAGGGTCAGGCTTCGGGGAAGGGTTAGGGTTAGGGTTCGGGCTAGGGTTAGGGTTAGGGGACGGGGACGGTTTAGGGTCCAGGTGAGGGTACGACAACGCTTTAGGGGGAACGTACGTGTCAGGGCACGGGTGAGTGTCAGCGTACGGGTTAGGATTAGGGGACGGGTGAGGATCAGGTTTCGGGGAAGGGTTAGGGTTAGGGTTCGGGCTAGAGTTACGGGACGGGGACGGGGACGGTTTAGGGTCCAGGTGAGGGTACGACAACGCTTTAGGGGGAGCGTACGTGTGAGGGCGCGGGTGAGTGTCAGCGTACGGGTTAGGATTAGGGGACGGGTGAGGGTCAGGCTTCGGGGAAGGGTTAGGGTTAGGGTTCGGGCTAGGGTTAGGGTTAGGGGACGGGGACGGTTTAGGGTCCAGGTGAGGGTACGACAACGCTTTAGGGGGAGCGTACGTGTGAGGGCGCGGGTGAGTGTCAGCGTACGGGTTAGGATTAGGGGACGGGTGAGGGTCAGGCTTCGGGGAAGGGTTAGGGTTAGGGTTCGGGCTAGGGTTAGGGTTAGGGGACGTGGACGGTTTAGGGTCCAGGTGAGGGTACGACAACGCTTTAGGGGGAGCGTACGTGTGAGGGCGCGGGTGAGTGTCAGCGTACGGGTTAGGATTAGGGGACGGGTGAGGGTCAGGCTTCGGGGAAGGGTTAGTGTTAGGGTTCGCGCTAGGGTTAGGGTTAGGGGACGGAGACGGTTTAGGGTCCAGGTGAGGGTACGACAACGCTTTAGGGGGAGCGTACGTGTGAGGGCGCGGGTGAGTGTCAGCGTACGGGTTAGGATTAGGGGACGGGTGAGGGTCAGGCTTCGGGGAAGGGTTAGGGTTAGGGTTCGGGCTAGGGTTAGGGTTAGGGGACGGGGACGGTTTAGGGTCCAGGTGAGGGTACGACAACGCTTTAGGATGAGCGTACGTGTGAGGGCGCGGGTGAGTGTCAGCGTACGGGTTAGGATTAGGGGATGGGTGAGGGTCAGGCTTCGGGGAAGGGTTAGGGTTAGGGTTCGGGCTAGGGTTAGGGTTAGGGGACGGGGACGGTTTAGGGTCCAGGTGAGGGTAGGACAACGCTTTAGGGGGAGCGTACGTGTGAGGGCGCGGGTGAGTGTCAGCGTACGGGTTAGGATTGGGGACGGGTGAGGGTCAGGCTTCGTGGAAGGGTTAGGGTTAGGGTTCGGGCTAGGGTTAGGGTTAGGGGACGGGGACGGTTTAGGGTCCAGGTGAGGGTACGACAACGCTTTAGGGGGAGCGTACGTGTGAGGGCGCGGGTGAGTGTCAGCGTACGGGTTAGGATTAGGGGACGGGTGAGGGTCAGGCTTCGGGGAAGTGTTAGGGTTAGGGTTCGGGCTAGGGTTAGGGTTAGGGGACGGGGACGGTTTAGGGTCCAGGTGAGGGTATGACAACGATTTAGGGGGAGCGTACATGTGAGGGTGCGGGTGAGTGTCAGATTACGGGTTAGGATTAGGGGACGGGTGAGGGTCAGGCTTCGGGGAAGGGTTAGGGTTAGGGTTCGGGCTAGGGTTAGGGTTAGGGGACGGGGACGGTTTAGGGTTAAGGTGAGGGTACGACAACGCTTTAGGGGGAGCGTACGTGTGAGGTCGTGGGTGAGTGTCAGCGTACGGGTTAGGATTAGGGGACGGGTGAGGGTCAGGCTTCGGGGAAGGGTTAGGGTTAGGGTTCGGGCTAGGGTTAGGGTTAGGGGACGGGGACGGTTTAGGGTCCAGGTGAGGGTAGGAGAACGCTTTAGGGGAGCGTACGTGTGAGGGCGCGGGTGAGTGTCAGCATACGGGTTAGGATTAGGGGACGGGTGAGGGTCAGGCTTCGGGGAAGGGTTAGGGTTAGGGTTCGGGCTAGGGTTAGGGTTAGGGGACGGGGACGGTTTAGGGTCCAGGTGAGGGTACGACAACAATTTAGGGGGAGCGTACGTGTGAGGGCGCGGGTGAGTGTCAGCGTACGGGTTAGGATTAGGGGACGGGTGAGGGTCAGGCTTCGGGGAAGGGTTAGGGTTAGGGTTCGGGCTAGGGTTAGGTTTAGGGGACGGGGACGGTTTAGGGTCCAGGTGAGGGTACGACAAAGCTTTAGGGGGAGCGTACGTGTGAGGGCGCGGGTGAGTGTCAGCGTACGGTTTAGGATTAGGGGACGGGTGAGGGTCAGGCTTCGGGGAAGGGTTAGGGTTAGGGTTAGGGCTAGGGTTAGGGTTAGGGGACGGGGACGGTTTAGGGTCCAGGTGAGGGTAGGACAACGCTTTAGGGGGAGCGTACGTATGAGGGCGCGGGTGAGTGTCAGCGTACGGGTTAGGATTAGGGGACGGGTGAGGGTCAGGCTTCGGGGAAGTGTTAGGGTTAGGGTTCGGGCTAGGGTTAGGGTTAGGGGACGGGGACGGTTTAGGGTCCAGGTGAGGGTACGACAACGCTTTAGGGGGAGCGTACGTGTGAGGGCGCGGGTGAGTGTCAGCGTACGGGTTAGGATTAGGGGACGGGTGAGGGTCAGGCTTCGGGGAAGGGTTAGGGTTACGGTTCGGGCTAGGGTTAGGGTTAGGGGACGGGGACGGTCTAGGGTCCAGGTGAAGGTACGACAACGCTTTAGGGGGAGCGTACGTGTGAGGGCGCGGGTGAGTGTCAGCGTACGGGTTAGGATTAGGGGACGGCTGAGGGTCAGGCTTCGGGGAAGGGTTAGGGTTAGGGTTCGGGCTAGGGTTAGGGTTAGGGGACGGGGACGGTTTAGGGTCCAGGTGAGGGTACGACAACGCTTTAGGGGGAGCGTACGTGTGAGGGCGCGGGTGAGTGTCAGCGTACGGGTTAGGATTAGGGGACGGGTGAGGGTCAGGCTTCGGGGAAGGGTTAGGGTTAGGGTTCGGGCTAGGGTTAGGGTTAGGGGACGGGGACGGTTTAGGGTCCAGGTGAGGGTACGACAACGCTTTAGGGGGAGCGTACGTGTGAGGGTGCGGGTGAGTGTCAGCGTACGGGTTAGGATTAGGGGACGGGTGAGGGTCAGGCTTCGGGGAAGGGTTAGGGTTAGGGTTCGGGCTAGGGTTAGGGTTAGGGGACGGGGACGGTTTAGGGTCCAGTTGAGGGTACGACAACGCTTTAGGGGGAGCGTACGTGTGAGGGCGCGGGTGAGTGTCAGCGTACGGGTTAGGATTAGGGGACGGGTGAGGGTCAGGCTTAGGGGAAGGGTTAGGGTTAGGGTTCGGGCTAGGGTTAGGGTTAGGGGACGGGGACGGTTTAGGGTCCAGGTGAGGGTACGACAACGCTTTAGGGGGAGCGTACGTGTGAGGTCGCGGGTGAGTGTCAGCGTACGGGTTAGGATTAGGGGACGGGTGAGGGTCAGGCTTCGGGGAAGTGTTAGGTTTAGGGTTCGGGCTAGGGTTAGGGTTAGGGGACGGGGACGGTTTAGGGTCCAGGTGAGGGTACGACAACGCTTTAGGGGGAGCATACGTGTGAGGGCGCGGGTGAGTGTCAGCGTACAGGTTAGGATTAGGGGACGGGTGAGAGTCAGGCTTCGGGGAAGGGTTAGGGTTAGGGTTCAGGCTACGGTTAGGGTTAGGGGACGGGGACGGTTTAGGGTCCAGGTGAGGGTACGACAACGCTTTAGGGGGAGCGTACGTGTGAGGGCGCGGGTGAGTGTCAGCGTACGGGTTAGGATTAGGGGACGGGTGAGGGTCAGGCTTCGGGGAAGGGTTAGGGTTAGGGTTCGGGCTAGGGTTAGGGTTAGGGGACGGGGACGGTTTAGGGTCCAGGTGAGGGGACGACAACGCTTTAGGGGGAGCGTACGTGTGAGGGCGCGGGTGAGTGTCAGCGTACGGGTTAGGATTACGGGACGGGTGAGGGTGAGGCTTCGGGGAAGGGTTAGGGTTAGGGTTAGGGTTCGGGCTAGAGTTAGGGTTAGGGGACGGGGACGGTTTAGGGTCCAGGTGAGGGTACGACAACGCTTTAGGGGGACCGTACGTGTGAGGGCGCGGGTGAGTGTCAGCGTACGGGTTAGGATTAGGGGACGGGTGAGGGTCAGGCTTCGGGGAAGGGTTAGTGTTAGGGTTCGGGCTAGGGTTAGGGTTAGGGGACGGGGACGGTTTAGGGTCCAGGTGAGGGTACGACAACGCTTTAGGGGGAGCGTACGTGTGAGGGCGCGGGTGAGTGTCAGCGTACGGGTTAGGATTAGGGGACGGGTGAGTGTCAGGCTTCGGGGAAGGGTTAGGGTTAGGGTTCGGGCTAGGGTTAGGGTTAGAGGACGGGGATGGTTTAGGGTCCAGGTGAGGGTACGACAACGCTTTAGGGGGAGCGTACGTGTGAGGGCGCGGGTGAGTGTCAGCGTACGGGTTAGGATTAGGGGACGGGTGAGGGTCAGGCTTCGGGGAAGGGTTAGGGTTAGGGTTCGGGCTAGGGTTAGGGTTAGGGGACGGGGACGGTTTAGGGTCCACGTGAGGGTAGGACAACGCTTTAGGGGGAGGGTATGTGTGAGGGCGCGGGTGAGTGTCAGCGTACGGGTTAGGATTAGGGGACGGGTGAGGGTCAGGCTTCGGGGAAGGGTTAGGGTTAGGGTTCGGGCTAGGGTTAGGGTTAGGGGACGGGGACGGTTTAGGGTCCAGGTGAGGGTACGACAACGCTTTAGGGGGAACGTACGTGTCAGGGCACGGGTGAGTGTCAGCGTACGGGTTAGGATTAGGGGACGGGTGAGGATCAGGTTTCGGGGAAGGGTTAGGGTTAGGGTTCGGGCTAGAGTTACGGGACGGGGACGGGGACGGTTTAGGGTCCAGGTGAGGGTACGACAACGCTTTAGGGGGAGCGTACGTGTGAGGGCGCGGGTGAGTGTCAGCGTACGGGTTAGGATTAGGGGACGGGTGAGGGTCAGGCTTCGGGGAAGGGTTAGGGTTAGGGTTCGGGCTAGGGTTAGGGTTAGGGGACGGGGACGGTTTAGGGTCCAGGTGAGGGTACGACAACGCTTTAGGGGGAGCGTACGTGTGAGGGCGCGGGTGAGTGTCAGCGTACGGGTTAGGATTAGGGGACGGGTGAGGGTCAGGCTTCGGGGAAGGGTTAGGGTTAGGGTTCGGGCTAGGGTTAGGGTTAGGGGACGTGGACGGTTTAGGGTCCAGGTGAGGGTACGACAACGCTTTAGGGGGAGCGTACGTGTGAGGGCGCGGGTGAGTGTCAGCGTACGGGTTAGGATTAGGGGACGGGTGAGGGTCAGGCTTCGGGGAAGGGTTAGTGTTAGGGTTCGCGCTAGGGTTAGGGTTAGGGGACGGAGACGGTTTAGGGTCCAGGTGAGGGTACGACAACGCTTTAGGGGGAGCGTACGTGTGAGGGCGCGGGTGAGTGTCAGCGTACGGGTTAGGATTAGGGGACGGGTGAGGGTCAGGCTTCGGGGAAGGGTTAGGGTTAGGGTTCGGGCTAGGGTTAGGGTTAGGGGACGGGGACGGTTTAGGGTCCAGGTGAGGGTACGACAACGCTTTAGGATGAGCGTACGTGTGAGGGCGCGGGTGAGTGTCAGCGTACGGGTTAGGATTAGGGGATGGGTGAGGGTCAGGCTTCGGGGAAGGGTTAGGGTTAGGGTTCGGGCTAGGGTTAGGGTTAGGGGACGGGGACGGTTTAGGGTCCAGGTGAGGGTAGGACAACGCTTTAGGGGGAGCGTACGTGTGAGGGCGCGGGTGAGTGTCAGCGTACGGGTTAGGATTGGGGACGGGTGAGGGTCAGGCTTCGTGGAAGGGTTAGGGTTAGGGTTCGGGCTAGGGTTAGGGTTAGGGGACGGGGACGGTTTAGGGTCCAGGTGAGGGTACGACAACGCTTTAGGGGGAGCGTACGTGTGAGGGCGCGGGTGAGTGTCAGCGTACGGGTTAGGATTAGGGGACGGGTGAGGGTCAGGCTTAGGGGAAGGGTTAGGGTTAGGGTTCGGGCTAGGGTTAGGGTTAGGGGACGGGGACGGTTTAGGGTCCAGGTGAGGGTACGACAACGCTTTAGGGGGACCGTACGTGTGAGGGCGCGGGTGAGTGTCAGCGTACGGGTTAGGATTAGGGGACGGGTGAGGGTCAGGCTTCGGGGAAGGGTTAGGGTTAGGGTTCGGGCTAGGGTTAGGGTTAGGGGACGGGGACGGTTTAGGGTCCAGGTGAGAGTACGACAACGCTTTAGGGGGAGCGTACGTGTGAGGGCGTGGGTGAGTGTCAGCGTACGGGTTAGGATTAGGGGACGGATGAGGGTCAGGCTTCGGGGAAGGGTTAGGGTTAGGGTTCGGGCTAGGGTTAGGGTTAGGTGACGGGGACGGTTTAGGGTCCAGGTGAGGGTACGACAACGCTTTAGGGGGAGCGTACGTGTGAGGGCGCGGGTGAGTGTCAGCGTACGGTTTAGGATTAGGGGACGGGTGAGGGTCAGGCTTCGGGGAAGGGTTAGGGTTAGGGTTCGGGCTAGGGTTAGGGTTAGGGGACGGGGACGGTCTAGGGTCCAGGTGATGGTAGGACAACGCTTTAGGGGGAGCGTACGTGTGAGGGCGCAGGTGAGTGTCAGCGTACGGGTTAGGATTAGGGGACGGGTGAGGGTCAGGCTTCGGGGAAGGGTTAGGGTTAGGGTTCGGGCTAGGGTTAGGGTTAGGGGACGGGGACGGTCTAGGGTCCAGGTGAGGGTACGACAACGCTTTAGGGGGAGCGTACGTGTGAGGGCGCGGGTGAGTGTCAGCGTACGGGTTAGGATTAGGGGACGGGTGAGGGTCAGGCTTCGGGGAAGGGTTAGGGTTAGGGTTCGGGCTAGGGTTAGGGTTAGGGGACGGGGACGGTTTAGGGTCCAGGTGAGGGTACGACAACGCTTTAGGGGGAGCGTACGTGTGAGGGCGCGGGTGAGTGTAAGCGTACGGGTTAGGATTAGGGGACGGGTGAGGGTCAGACTTCGGGGAAGTGTTAGGGTTAGGGTTCGGGCTAGGGTTAGGGTTAGGGGATGGGGACGGTTTAGGGTCCAGGTGAGTGTAGGACAACGCTTTAGGGGGAGCGTACGTGTGAGGGCGCGGGTGAGTGTCAGCGTACGGGTTAGGATTAGGGGACGGGTGAGGGTCAGGCTTCGGGGAAGTGTTAGGGTTAGGGTTCGGGCTAGGGTTAGGGTTAGGGGACGGGGACGGTTTAGGGTCCAGGTGAGGGTATGACAACGATTTAGGGGGAGCGTACATGTGAGGGTGCGGGTGAGTGTCAGATTACGGGTTAGGATTAGGGGACGGGTGAGGGTCAGGCTTCGGGGAAGGGTTAGGGTTAGGGTTCGGGCTAGGGTTAGGGTTAGGGGACGGGGACGGTTTAGGGTTAAGGTGAGGGTACGACAACGCTTTAGGGGGAGCGTACGTGTGAGGTCGTAGGTGAGTGTCAGCGTACGGGTTAGGATTAGGGGACGGGTGAGGGTCAGGCTTCGGGGAAGGGTTAGGGTTAGGGTTCGGGCTAGGGTTAGGGTTAGGGGACGGGGACGGTTTAGGGTCCAGGTGAGGGTAGGAGAACGCTTTAGGGGAGCGTACGTGTGAGGGCGCGGGTGAGTGTCAGCATACGGGTTAGGATTAGGGGACGGGTGAGGGTCAGGCTTCGGGGAAGGGTTAGGGTTAGGGTTCGGGCTAGGGTTAGGGTTAGGGGACGGGGACGGTTTAGGGTCCAGGTGAGGGTACGACAACAATTTAGGGGGAGCGTACGTGTGAGGGCGCGGGTGAGTGTCAGCGTACGGGTTAGGATTAGGGGACGGGTGAGGGTCAGGCTTCGGGGAAGGGTTAGGGTTAGGGTTCGGGCTAGGGTTAGGTTTAGGGGACGGGGACGGTTTAGGGTCCAGGTGAGGGTACGACAAAGCTTTAGGGGGAGCGTACGTGTGAGGGCGCGGGTGAGTGTCAGCGTACGGTTTAGGATTAGGGGACGGGTGAGGGTCAGGCTTCGGGGAAGGGTTAGGGTTAGGGTTAGGGCTAGGGTTAGGGTTAGGGGACGGGGACGGTTTAGGGTCCAGGTGAGGGTAGGACAACGCTTTAGGGGGAGCGTACGTATGAGGGCGCGGGTGAGTGTCAGCGTACGGGTTAGGATTAGGGGACGGGTGAGGGTCAGGCTTCGGGGAAGTGTTAGGGTTAGGGTTCGGGCTAGGGTTAGGGTTAGGGGACGGGGACGGTTTAGGGTCCAGGTGAGGGTACGACAACGCTTTAGGGGGAGCGTACGTGTGAGGGCGCGGGTGAGTGTCAGCGTACGGGTTAGGATTAGGGGACGGGTGAGGGTCAG
The DNA here is from genome assembly GCF_937001465.1 of Orcinus orca. NCBI lineage: Eukaryota > Metazoa > Chordata > Mammalia > Artiodactyla > Delphinidae > Orcinus > Orcinus orca. Next base: position 30,440 of record NW_026043808.1, on the reverse strand, counting down.
GCTTCGGGGAAGGGTTAGGGTTACGGTTCGGGCTAGGGTTAGGGTTAGGGGACGGGGACGGTCTAGGGTCCAGGTGAAGGTACGACAACGCTTTAGGGGGAGCGTACGTGTGAGGGCGCGGGTGAGTGTCAGCGTACGGGTTAGGATTAGGGGACGGCTGAGGGTCAGGCTTCGGGGAAGGGTTAGGGTTAGGGTTCGGGCTAGGGTTAGGGTTAGGGGACGGGGACGGTTTAGGGTCCAGGTGAGGGTACGACAACGCTTTAGGGGGAGCGTACGTGTGAGGGCGCGGGTGAGTGTCAGCGTACGGGTTAGGATTAGGGGACGGGTGAGGGTCAGGCTTCGGGGAAGGGTTAGGGTTAGGGTTCGGGCTAGGGTTAGGGTTAGGGGACGGGGACGGTTTAGGGTCCAGGTGAGGGTACGACAACGCTTTAGGGGGAGCGTACGTGTGAGGGTGCGGGTGAGTGTCAGCGTACGGGTTAGGATTAGGGGACGGGTGAGGGTCAGGCTTCGGGGAAGGGTTAGGGTTAGGGTTCGGGCTAGGGTTAGGGTTAGGGGACGGGGACGGTTTAGGGTCCAGTTGAGGGTACGACAACGCTTTAGGGGGAGCGTACGTGTGAGGGCGCGGGTGAGTGTCAGCGTACGGGTTAGGATTAGGGGACGGGTGAGGGTCAGGCTTAGGGGAAGGGTTAGGGTTAGGGTTCGGGCTAGGGTTAGGGTTAGGGGACGGGGACGGTTTAGGGTCCAGGTGAGGGTACGACAACGCTTTAGGGGGAGCGTACGTGTGAGGTCGCGGGTGAGTGTCAGCGTACGGGTTAGGATTAGGGGACGGGTGAGGGTCAGGCTTCGGGGAAGTGTTAGGTTTAGGGTTCGGGCTAGGGTTAGGGTTAGGGGACGGGGACGGTTTAGGGTCCAGGTGAGGGTACGACAACGCTTTAGGGGGAGCATACGTGTGAGGGCGCGGGTGAGTGTCAGCGTACAGGTTAGGATTAGGGGACGGGTGAGAGTCAGGCTTCGGGGAAGGGTTAGGGTTAGGGTTCAGGCTACGGTTAGGGTTAGGGGACGGGGACGGTTTAGGGTCCAGGTGAGGGTACGACAACGCTTTAGGGGGAGCGTACGTGTGAGGGCGCGGGTGAGTGTCAGCGTACGGGTTAGGATTAGGGGACGGGTGAGGGTCAGGCTTCGGGGAAGGGTTAGGGTTAGGGTTCGGGCTAGGGTTAGGGTTAGGGGACGGGGACGGTTTAGGGTCCAGGTGAGGGGACGACAACGCTTTAGGGGGAGCGTACGTGTGAGGTCGCGGGTGAGTGTCAGCGTACGGGTTAGGATTAGGGGACGGGTGAGGGTCAGGCTTCGGGGAAGGGTTAGGGTTAGGGTTCGGGCTAGGGTTAGGGTTAGGGGACGGGGACGGTTTAGGGTCCAGGTGAGGGTAGGACAACGCTTTAGGGGGAGCGTACGTGTGAGGGCGCGGGTGAGTGTCATCGTACGGTTTAGGATTAGGGGACGGGTGAGGGTCAGGCTTCGGGGAAGGGTTAGGGTTAGGGTTCGGGCTAGGGTTAGGGTTAGGGGACGGGGACGGTCTAGGGTCCAGGTGATGGTAGGACAATGCTTTAGGGGGAGCGTACGTGTGAGGGCGCAGGTGAGTGTCAGCGTACGGGTTAGGATTAGGGGACGGGTGAGGGTCAGGCTTCGGGGAAGGGTTAGGGTTAGGGTTCGGGCTAGGGTTAGGGTTAGGGGACGGGGACGGTGTAGGGTCCAGGTGAGGGTACGACAACGCTTTAGGGGGAGCGTACATGTGAGGGCGCGGGTGAGTGTCAGCGTACGGGTTAGGATTAGGGGACGGGTGAGGGTCAGGCTTCGGGGAAGGGTTAGGGTTAGGGTTCGGGCTAGGGTTAGGGTTAGGGGACGGGGACGGTTTAGGGTCCAGGTGAGGGTACGACAACGCTTTAGGGGGAACGTACGTGTCAGGGCGCGGGTGAGTGTCAGCGTACGGGTTAGGATTAGGGGACGGGTGAGGGTGAGGCTTCGGGGAAGGGTTAGGGTTAGGGTTAGGGTTCGGGCTAGGTTTAGGGTTAGGGGACGGGGACGGTTTAGGGTCCAGGTGAGGGTACGACAACGCTTTAGGGGGAGCGTACGTGTGAGGGCGCGGGTGAGTGTCAGCGTACGGGTTAGGATTAGGGGACGGGTGAGGGTCAGGCTTCGGGGAAGGGTTAGGGTTACGGTTCGGGCTAGGGTTAGGGTTAGGGGACGGGGACGGTTTAGGGTCCAGGTGAGGGTACGACAACGCTTTAGGGGGAGCGTACGTGTGAGGGCGCGGGTGAGTGTCAGCGTACGGGTTAGGATTAGGGGACGGGTGAGGGTCAGGCTTCGGGGAAGGGTTAGGGTTAGGGTTCGGGCTAGGGTTAGGGTTAGAGGACGGGGACGGTTTAGGGTCCAGGTGAGGGTACGACAACGCTTTAGGGGGAGCGTACATGTGAGGTCGCGGGTGAGTGTCAGCGTAAGGGTTAGGATTAGGGGACGGGTGAGGGTCAGGCTTCGGGGAAGGGTTAGGGTTAGGGTTCGGGCTAGGGTTAGGGTTAGGGGACGGGGACGGTTTAGGGTCCAGGTGAGGGTACGACAACGCTTTAGGGGGAGCGTACGTGTGAGGGCGCGGGTGAGTGTCAGCGTACGGGTTAGGATTAGGGGACGGGTGAGGGTCAGGCTTCGGGGAAGGGTTAGGGTTAGGGTTCGGGCTAGGGTTAGGGTTAGGGGACGGGGACGGTTTAGGGTCCAGGTGAGGGTACGACAACGCTTTAGGGGGAGCGTACGTGTGAGGGCGCGGGTGAGTGTCAGCGTACGGGTTAGGATTAGGGGACGGGTGAGGGTCAGGCTTCGGGGAAGGGTTAGGGTTAGGGTTCGGGCTAGGGTTAGGGTTAGAGGATGGGGACGGTTTAGGGTCCAGGTGAGGGTACGACAACGCTTTAGGGGGAGTGTACGTGTGAGGGCGCGGGTGAGTGTCAGCGTACGGGTTAGGATTAGGGGACGGGTGAGGGTCAGGCTTCGGGGAAGGGTTAGGGTTAGGGTTCGGGCTAGGGTTAGGGTTAGGGGACGGGGACGGTTTAGGGTCCAGGTGAGGGTACGACAACGCTTTAGAGGGAGCGTACGTGTGAGGGCGCGGGTGAGTGTCAGCGTACGGGTTAGGATTAGGGGACGGGTGAGGGTCAGGCTTAGGGGAAGGGTTAGGGTTAGGGTTCGGGCTAGGGTTAGGGTTAGGGGACGGGGACGGTTTAGGGTCCAGGTGAGGGTACGACAACGCTTTAGGGGGAGCGTACGTGTGAGGTCGCGGGTGAGTGTCAGCGTAAGGGTTAGGATTAGGGGACGGGTGAGGGTCAGGCTTCGGGGAAGTGTTAGGGTTAGGGTTCGGGCTAGGGTTAGGGTTAGGGGACGGGGACGGTTTAGGGTCCAGGTGAGGGTACGACAACGCTTTAGGGGGAGCATACGTGTGAGGGCGCGGGTGAGTGTCAGCGTACGGGTTAGGATTAGGGGACGGGTGAGGGTCAGGCTTCGGGGAAGGGTTAGGGTTAGGGTTCGGGCTAGGGTTAGGGTTAGGGGACGGGGACGGTCTAGGGTCCAGGTGATGGTAGGACAATGCTTTAGGGGGAGCGTACGTGTGAGGGCGCAGGTGAGTGTCAGCGTACGGGTTAGGATTAGGGGACGGGTGAGGGTCAGGCTTCGGGGAAGGGTTAGGGTTAGGGTTCGGGCTAGGGTTAGGGTTAGGGGACGGGGACGGTCTAGGGTCCAGGTGATGGTAGGACAATGCTTTAGGGGGAGCGTACGTGTGAGGGCGCAGGTGAGTGTCAGCGTACGGGTTAGGATTAGGGGACGGGTGAGGGTCAGGCTTCGGGAAGGGTTAGGGTTAGGGTTCGGGCTAGGGTTAGGGTTAGGGGACGGGGACGGTGTAGGGTCCAGGTGAGGGTACGACAACGCTTTAGGGGGAGCGTACATGTGAGGGCGCGGGTGAGTGTCAGCGTACGGGTTAGGATTAGGGGACGGGTGAGGGTCAGGCTTCGGGGAAGGGTTAGGGTTAGGGTTCGGGCTAGGGTTAGGGTTAGGGGACGGGGACGGTTTAGGGTCCAGGTGAGGGTACGACAACGCTTTAGGGGGAGCGTACGTGTGAGGGCGCAGGTGAGTGTCAGCGTACGGGTTAGGATTAGGGGACGGGTGAGGGTGAGGCTTCGGGGAAGGGTTAGGGTTAGGGTTAGGGTTCGGGCTAGGTTTAGGGTTAGGGGACGGGGACGGTTTAGGGTCCAGTTGAGGGTACGACAACGCTTTAGGGGGAGCGTACGTGTGAGGGCGCGGTGAGTGTCAGCGTACGGGTTAGGATTAGGGGACGGGTGAGGGTCAGGCTTCGGGGAAGGGTTAGGGTTACGGTTCGGGCTAGGGTTAGGGTTAGGGGACGGGGACGGTTTAGGGTCCAGGTGAGGGTACGACAACGCTTTAGGGGGAGCGTACGTGTGAGGGCGCGGGTGAGTGTCAGCGTACGGGTTAGGATTAGGGGACGGGTGAGGGTCAGGCTTCGGGGAAGGGTTAGGGTTAGGGTTCGGGCTAGGGTTAGGGTTAGAGGACGGGGACGGTTTAGGGTCCAGGTGAGGGTACGACAACGCTTTAGGGGGAGCGTACATGTGAGGTCGCGGGTGAGTGTCAGCGTACGGGTTAGGATTAGGGGACGGGTGAGGGTCAGGCTTCGGGGAAGGGTTAGGGTTAGGGTTCGGGCTAGGGTTAGGGTTAGGGGACGGGGACGGTTTAGGGTCCAGGTGAGGGTACGACAACGCTTTAGGGGGAGCGTACGTGTGAGGGCGCGGGTGAGTGTCAGCGTACGGGTTAGGATTAGGGGACGGGTGAGGGTCAGGCTTCGGGGAAGGGTTAGGGTTAGGGTTCGGGCTAGGGTTAGGGTTAGGGGACGGGGACGGTTTAGGGTCCAGGTGAGGGTACGACAACGCTTTAGGGGGAGCGTACGTGTGAGGGCGCGGGTGAGTGTCAGCGTACGGGTTAGGATTAGGGGACGGGTGAGGGTCAGGCTTCGGGAAGGGTTAGGGTTAGGGTTCGGGCTAGGGTTAGGGTTAGAGGATGGGGACGGTTTAGGGTCCAGGTGAGGGTACGACAACGCTTTAGGGGGAGTGTACGTGTGAGGGCGCGGGTGAGTGTCAGCGTACGGGTTAGGATTAGGGGACGGGTGAGGGTCAGGCTTCGGGGAAGGGTTAGGGTTAGGGTTCGGGCTAGGGTTAGGGTTAGGGGACGGGGACGGTTTAGGGTCCAGGTGAGGGTACGACAACGCTTTAGAGGGAGCGTACGTGTGAGGGCGCGGGTGAGTGTCAGCGTACGGGTTAGGATTAGGGGACGGGTGAGGGTCAGGCTTCGGGGAAGGGTTAGGGTTAGGGTTCGGGCTAGGGTTAGGGTTAGGGGACGGGGACGGTTTAGGGTCCAGGTGAGGGTACGACAACGCTTTAGGGGAGCGTACGTGTGAGGGCGCGGGTGAGTGTCAGCGTACGGGTTAGGATTAGGGACGGGTGAGGGTCAGGCTTCGGGGAAGGGTTAGGGTTAGGGTTCGGGCTAGGGTTAGGGTTAGAGGACGGGGACGGTTTAGGGTCCAGGTGAGGGTACGACAACGCTTTAGGGGGAGCGTACATGTGAGGTCGCGGGTGAGTGTCAGCGTACGGGTTAGGATTAGGGGACGGGTGAGGGTCAGGCTTCGGGGAAGGGTTAGGGTTAGGGTTCGGGGCTAGGGTTAGGGTTAGGGGACGGGGACGGTTTAGGGTCCAGGTGAGGGTACGACAACGCTTTAGGGGGAGCGTACGTGTGAGGGCGCGGGTGAGTGTCAGCGTACGGGTTAGGATTAGGGGACGGGTGAGGGTCAGGCTTCGGGGAAGGGTTAGGGTTAGGGTTCGGGCTAGGGTTAGGGTTAGGGGACGGGGACGGTTTAGGGTCCAGGTGAGGGTACGACAACGCTTTAGGGGGAGCGTACGTGTGAGGGCGCGGGTGAGTGTCAGCGTACGGGTTAGGATTAGGGGACGGGTGAGGGTCAGGCTTCGGGGAAGGGTTAGGGTTAGGGTTCGGGCTAGGGTTAGGGTTAGAGGATGGGGACGGTTTAGGGTCCAGGTGAGGGTACGACAACGCTTTAGGGGGAGTGTACGTGTGAGGGCGCGGGTGAGTGTCAGCGTACGGGTTAGGATTAGGGGACGGGTGAGGGTCAGGCTTCGGGGAAGGGTTAGGGTTAGGGTTCGGGCTAGGGTTAGGGTTAGGGGACGGGGACGGTTTAGGGTCCAGGTGAGGGTACGACAACGCTTTAGAGGGAGCGTACGTGTGAGGGCGCGGGTGAGTGTCAGCGTACGGGTTAGGATTAGGGGACGGGTGAGGGTCAGGCTTCGGGGAAGGGTTAGGGTTAGGGTTCGGGCTAGGGTTAGGGTTAGAGGACGGGGACGGTTTAGGGTCCAGGTGAGGGTACGACAACGCTTTAGGGGGAGCGTACATGTGAGGTCGCGGGTGAGTGTCAGCGTACGGGTTAGGATTAGGGGACGGGTGAGGGTCAGGCTTCGGGGAAGGGTTAGGGTTAGGGTTCGGGCTAGGGTTAGGGTTAGGGGACGGGGACGGTTTAGGGTCCAGGTGAGGGTACGACAACGCTTTAGGGGGAGCGTACGTGTGAGGGCGCGGGTGAGTGTCAGCGTACGGGTTAGGATTAGGGGACGGGTGAGGGTCAGGCTTCGGGGAAGGGTTAGGGTTAGGGTTCGGGCTAGGGTTAGGGTTAGGGGACGGGGACGGTTTAGGGTCCAGGTGAGGGTACGACAACGCTTTAGGGGGAGCGTACGTGTGAGGGCGCGGGTGAGTGTCAGCGTACGGGTTAGGATTAGGGGACGGGTGAGGGTCAGGCTTCGGGGAAGGGTTAGGGTTAGGGTTCGGGCTAGGGTTAGGGTTAGAGGATGGGGACGGTTTAGGGTCCAGGTGAGGGTACGACAACGCTTTAGGGGGAGTGTACGTGTGAGGGCGCGGGTGAGTGTCAGCGTACGGGTTAGGATTAGGGGACGGGTGAGGGTCAGGCTTCGGGGAAGGGTTAGGGTTAGGGTTCGGGCTAGGGTTAGGGTTAGGGGACGGGGACGGTTTAGGGTCCAGGTGAGGGTACGACAACGCTTTAGAGGGAGCGTACGTGTGAGGGCGCGGGTGAGTGTCAGCGTACGGGTTAGGATTAGGGGACGGGTGAGGGTCAGGCTTCGGGGAAGGGTTAGGGTTAGGGTTCGGGCTAGGGTTAGGGTTAGGGGACGGGGACGGTTTAGGGTCCAGGTGAGGGTACGACAACGCTTTAGGGGGAGCGTACGTGTGAGGGCGCGGGTGAGTGTCAGCGTACGGGTTAGGATTAGGGGACGGGTGAGGGTCAGGCTTCGGGGAAGGGTTAGGGCTAGGGTTCGGGCTAGGGTTAGGGTTAGGGGACGGGGACGGTTTAGGGTCCAGGTGAAGGTACGACAACGCTTTAGGTGGAGCGTACGTGTGAGGGCGCGGGTGAGTGTCAGCATACGGGTTAGGATTAGGGGACGGGTGAGGGTCAGGCTTCGGGGAAGGGTTAGGGTTAGGGTTCGGGCTAGGGTTAGGGTTAGGGGACGGGGACGGTTTAGGGTCCAGGTGAGGGTACGACAACGCTTTAGGGGGAGCGTACGTGTGAGGGCGCGGGTGAGTGTCAGCGTACGGGTTAGGATTAGGGGACGGGTGAGGGTCAGGCTTCGGGGAAGGGTTAGGGTTAGGTTTCGGGCTAGGGTTAGGGTTAGGGGACAAAGACGGTTTAGGGTCCAGGTGAGGGTACGACAACGCTTTATGGGGAGCGTACGTGTGAGGGCGCGGGTGAGTGTCAGCGTACGGGTTAGGATTTGGGGACGGGTGAGGGTCAGGCTTCGGGGAAGGGTTAGGGTTAGGGTTCGGGCTACGGTTAGGGTTAGGGGACGGGGACGGTTTAGGGTCCAGGTGAGGGTACGACAACGCTTTAGGGGGAGCGTACGTGTGAGGGCGCGGGTGAGTGTCAGCGTACGGTTTAGGATTAGGGGACGGGTGAGGGTCAGGCTTCGGGGAAGGGTTAGGGTTAGGGTTCGGGCTAGGGTTAGGGTTAGGGGACGGGGACGTTTTAGGGTCCAGGTGAGGGGACGACAACGCTTTAGGGGGAGCGTACGTGTGAGGTCGCGGGTGAGTGTCAGCGTACGGGTTAGGATTAGGGGACGGGTGAGGGTCAGGCTTCGGGGAAGGGTTAGGGTTAGGGTTCGGGCTAGGGTTAGGGTTAGGGGACGGGGACGGTTTAGGGTCCAGGTGAGGGTAGGACAACGCTTTAGGGGGAGCGTACGTGTGAGGGCGCGGGTGAGTGTCAGCGTACGGTTTAGGATTAGGGGACGGGTGAGGGTCAGGCTTCTGGGCAGGGTTAGGGTTAGGGTTCGGACTAGGGTTAGGGTTAGGGGACGGGGACGGTCTAGGGTCCAGGTGATGGTAGGACAACGCTTTAGGGGGAGCGTACGTGTGAGGGCGCAGGTGAGTGTCAGCGTACGGGTTAGGATTAGGGGACGGGTGAGGGTCAGGCTTCGGGGAAGGGTTAGGGTTAGGGTTCGGGCTAGGGTTAGGGTTAGGGGACGGGGACGGTGTAGGGTCCAGGTGAGGGTACGACAACGCTTTAGGGGGAGCGTACATGTGAGGGCGCGGGTGAGTGTCAGCGTACGGGTTAGGATTAGGGGACGGGTGAGGGTCAGGCTTCGGGGAAGGGTTAGGGTTAGGGTTCGGGCTAGGGTTAGGGTTAGGGGACGGGGACGGTTTAGGGTCCAGGTGAGGGTACGACAACGCTTTAGGGGGAGCGTACGTGTGAGGGCGCAGGTGAGTGTCAGCGTACGGGTTAGGATTAGGGGACGGGTGAGGGTGAGGCTTCGGGGAAGGGTTAGGGTTAGGGTTAGGGTTCGGGCTAGGTTTAGGGTTAGGGGACGGGGACGGTTTAGGGTCCAGGTGAGGGTACGACAACGCTTTAGGGGGAGCGTACGTGTGAGGGCGCGGGTGAGTGTCAGCGTACGGGTTAGGATTAGGGGACGGGTGAGGGTCAGGCTTCGGGGAAGGGTTAGGGTTAGGGTTCGGGCTAGGGTTAGGGTTAGGGGACGGGGACGGTTTAGGGTCCAGGTGAGGGTACGACAACGCTTTAGGGGGAGCGTACGTGTGAGGGCGCGGGTGAGTGTCAGCGTACGGGTTAGGATTAGGGGACGGTTGAGGGTCAGGCTTTGGGAAGGGTTAGGGTTAGGGTTCGGGCTAGGGTTAGGGTTAGAGGACGGGGACGGTTTAGGGTCCAGGTGAGGGTACGACAACGCTTTAGGGGGAGCGTACGTGTGAGGGCGCGGGTGAGTGTCAGCGTACGGGTTAGGATTACGGGACGGGTGAGGGTGAGGCTTCGGGGAAGGGTTAGGGTTAGGGTTAGGGTTCGGGCTAGAGTTAGGGTTAGGGGACGGGGACGGTTTAGGGTTCAGGTGAGTGTACGACAACGCTTTAGGGGGACCGTACGTGTGAGGGCGCGGGTGAGTGTCAGCGTACGGGTTAGGATTAGGGGACGGGTGAGGGTCAGGCTTCGGGGAAGGGTTAGGGTTAGGGTTCGGGCTAGGGTTAGGGTTAGGGGACGGGGACGGTTTAGGGTCCAGGTGAGGGTACGACAACGCTTTAGGGGGAGCGTACGTGTGAGGGCGCGGGTGAGTGTCAGCGTACGGGTTAGGATTAGGGGACGGGTGAGGGTCAGGCTTCGGGGAAGGGTTAGGGTTAGGGTTCGGGCTAGGGTTAGGGTTAGAGGACGGGGACGGTTTAGGGTCCAGGTGAGGGTACGACAACGCTTTAGGGGGAGCGTACGTGTGAGGGCGCGGGTGAGTGTCAGCGTACGGGTTAGGATTAGGGGACGGGTGAGGGTCAGGCTTCGGGGAAGGGTTAGGGTTAGGGTTCGGGCTAGGGTTAGGGTTAGGGGACGGGGACGGTTTAGGGTCCAGGTGAGGGTACGACAACGCTTTAGGGGGAGCGTACGTGTGAGGGCGCGGGTGAGTGTCAGCGTACGGGTTAGGATTAGGGGACGGGTGAGGGTCAGGCTTCGGGGAAGGGTTAGGGTTAGGGTTCGGGCTAGGGTTAGGGTTAGGGGACGGGGACGGTTTAGGGTCCACGTGAGGGTAGGACAACGCTTTAGGAGGAGGGTATGTGTGAGGGCGCGGGTGAGTGTCAGCGTACGGGTTAGGATTAGGGGACGGGTGAGGGTCAGGCTTCGGGGTAGGGTTAGGGTTAGGGTTCGGGCTAGGGTTAGGGTTAGGGGACGGGGACAGTTTAGGGTCCAGGTGAGGGTACGACAACGCTTTAGGGGGAACGTACGTGTCAGGGCGCGGGTGAGTGTCAGCGTACGGGTTAGGATTAGGGGACGGGTGAGGGTCAGGCTTCGGGGAAGTGTTAGGGTTAGGGTTCGGGCTAGGGTTAGGGTTAGGGGACGGGGACGGTTTAGGGTCCAGGTGAGGGTACGACAACGCTTTAGGGGGAGCGTACGTGTGAGGGCGCGGGTGAGTGTCAGCGTACGGGTTAGGATTAGGGGACGGGTGAGGGTCAGGCTTCGGGGAAGGGTTAGGTTTAGGGTTCGGGCTAGGGTTAGGGTTAGGGGACGGGGACGGTTTAGGGTCCAGGTGAGGGTACGACAACACTTTAGGGGGAGCGTACGTGTGAGGGCGCGGGTGAGTGTCAGCGTACGGGTTAGGATTAGGGGACGGGTGAGGGTCAGGCTTCGGGGAAGGGTTAGGGTTAGGGTTCGGGCTAGGGTTAGGGTTAGGGGACGGGGACGGTTTAGGGTCCAGGTGAGGGTACGACAACGCTTTAGGGGGAGCGTATGTGTGAGGGCGCGGGTGAGTGTCAGCGTACGGGTTAGGATTAGGGGACGGGTGAGGGTCAGGCTTCGGGGAAGGGTTAGGGTTAGGGTTCGGGCTAGGGTTAGGGTTAGGGGATGGAGAAGGTTTAGGGTCCAGGTGAGGGTACGACAACGCTTTAGGGGGAGCGTACGTGTGAGGGCGCGGGTGAGTGTCAGCGTACGGGTTAGGATTAGGGGACGGGTGAGGGTCAGGCTTCGGGGAAGGGTTAGGGTTAGGGTTCGGGCTAGGGTTAGGGTTAGGGGACGGGGACGGTTTAGGGTCCAGGTGAGGGTACGACAACGCTTTATGGTGAGCGTACGTGTGAGGGCGCGGGTGAGTGTCAGCGTACGGGTTAGGATTAGGGGACGGGTGAGGGTCAGGCTTCGGGGAAGTGTTAGGGTTAGAGTTCGGGCTAGGGTTAGGGTTAGGGGACGGGGACGGTTTAGGGTCCAGGTGAGGGTAGGACAACGCTTTAGGGGGAGCGTACGTGTGAGGGCGTGGGTGAGTGTCAGCGTACGGGTTAGGATTGGGGACGGGTGAGGGTCAGGCTTTGGGGAAGTGTTAGGGTTAGGGTTCGGGCTAGGGTTAGGATTAGGGGACGGGGACGGTTTAGGGTCCAGGTGAGGGTAGGACAACGCTTTAGGGGGAGCGTACGTGTGAGGGCGCGGGTGAGTGTCAGCGTACGGGTTAGGATTAGGGGACGGGTGAGGGTCAGGCTTCGGGGAAGGGTTAGGGTTAGGGTTCGGGCTAGGGTTAGGGTTAGGGGACGGGGACGGTTTAGGGTCCAGGTGAGGGTAGGACAACGCTTTAGGGGGAGCGTACGTGTGAGGGCGCGGGTGAGTTTCAGCGTACGGGTTAGGATTAGGGGACGGGTGAGGGTCAGGCTTAGGGGAAGGGTTAGGGTTAGGGTTCGGGCTAGGGTTAGGGTTAGGGGACGGGGACGGTTTAGGGTCCAGGTGAGGGTACGACAAAGCTTTAGGGGGAGCGTACGTGTGAGGGCGCGGGTGAGTGTCAGCGTACGGGTTAGGATTAGGGGACGGGTGAGGGTCAGGCTTCGGGGAAGGGTTAGGGTTAGGGTTAGGGCTAGGGTTAGGGTTAGGGGACGGGGACGGTTTAGGGTCCAGGTGAGGGTAGGATAACGCTTTAGGGGGAGCGTACGTGTGAGGGCGCGGGTGAGTGTCAGCGTACGGGTTAGGATTAGGGGACGGGTGAGGGTCAGGCTTCGGGGAAGGGTTAGGGTTAGGGTTCGGGCTACGGTTAGGGTTAGGGGACGGGGACGGTTTAGGGTCCAGGTGAGGGTACGACAACGCTTTATGGGGAGCGTACGTGTGAGGGCGCGGGTGAGTGTCTGCGTACGGGTTAGGATTAGGGGACGGGTGAGGGTCAGGCTTCGGGGAAGGGTTAGGGTTAGGGTTCGGGCTAGGGTTAGGGTTAGGGGATGGGGACGGTTTAGGGTCCAGGTGAGGGTACGACAACGCTTTAGGGGGAGCGTACGTGTGAGGGCGCGGGTGAGTGTCAGCGTACGGGTTAGGATTAGGGGACGGGTGAGGGTCAGGCTTCGGGGAAGGGTTAGGGTTAGGGTTCGGGCTAGGGTTAGGGTTAGGGGACGGGGACGGTCTAGGGTCCAGGTGAGGGTACGACAACGCTTTAGGGGGAGCGTACGTGTGAGGGTGCGGGTGAGTGTCAGCATACGGGTTAGGATTAGGGGACGGGTGAGGGTCAGGCTTCGGGGAAGGGTTAGGGTTAGGGTTCGGGCTAGGGTTAGGGTTAGGGGACGGGGACGGTTTAGGGTCCAGGTGAAGGTACGACAACGCTTTAGGGGGAGCGTACGTGTGAGGGCGCGGGTGAGTGTCAGCGTACGGGTTAGGATTAGGGGACGGGTGAGGGTCAGGCTTCGGGGAAGGGTTAGGGTTAGGGTTCGGGCTAGGGTTAGGGTTAGGGGACGGGGACGGTTTAGGGTCCAGGTGAGGGTACGACAACGCTTTAGGGGGAGCGTACGTGTGAGGGCGCGGGTGAGTGTCAACGTACGGGTTAGGATTAGGGGACGGGTGAGGGTCAGGCTTCGGGGAAGGGTTAGGGTTAGGGTTCAGGCTAGGGTTAGGGTTAGGGGACGGGGACGGTTTAGGGTCCAGGTGAGGGTACGACAACGCTTTATGGGGAGCGTACGTGTGAGGGCGCGGGTGAGTGTCAGCGTACGGGTTAGGATTTGGGGACGGGTGAGGGTCAGGCTTCGGGGAAGGGTTAGGGTTAGGGTTCGGGCTAGGGTTAGGGTTAGGGGACGGGGACGGTTTAGGGTCCAGGTGAGGGTACGACAACGCTTTAGGGGGAGCGTACGTGTGAGGGCGCAGGTGAGTGTCAGCGTACGGGTTAGGATTAGGGGACGGCTGAGGGTCAGGCTTCGGGGAAGGGTTAGGGTTAGGGTTCGGGCTAGGGTTAGGGTTAGGGGACGGGGACGGTCTAGGGTCCAGGTGAGGGTACGACAACGCTTTAGGGGGAGCGTACGTGTGAGGGTGCGGGTGAGTGTCAGCATACGGGTTAGGATTAGGGGACGGGTGAGGGTCAGGCTTCGGGGAAGGGTTAGGGTTAGGGTTCGGGCTAGGGTTAGGGTTAGGGGACGGGGACGGTTTAGGGTCCAGGTGAAGGTACGACAACGCTTTAGGGGGAGCGTACGTGTGAGGGCGCGGGTGAGTGTCAGCGTACGGGTTAGGATTAGGGGACGGGTGAGGGTCAGGCTTCGGGGAAGGGTTAGGGTTAGGGTTCGGGCTAGGGTTAGGGTTAGGGGACGGGGACGGTTTAGGGTCCAGGTGAGGGTACGACAACGCTTTAGGGGGAGCGTACGTGTGAGGGCGCGGGTGAGTGTCAGCGTACGGGTTAGGATTAGGGGACGGCTGAGGGTCAGGCTTCGGGGAAGGGTTAGGGTTAGGGTTCGGGCTAGGGTTAGGGTTAGGGGACGGGGACGGTTTAGGGTCCAGGTGAGGGTACGACAACGCTTTAGGGGGAGCGTACGTGTGAGGGCGCGGGTGAGTGTCAGCGTACGGGTTAGGATTAGGGGACGGGTGAGGGTCAGGCTTTGGGGAAGGGTTAGGGTTAGGGTTCGGGCTAGGGTTAGGGTTAGGGGACGGGGACGGTTTAGGGTCCAGGTGAGGGTACGTCAACGCTTTAGGGGGAGCGTACGTGTGAGGGTGCGGGTGAGTGTCAGCGTACGGGTTAGGATTAGGGGACGGGTGAGGGTCAGGCTTCGGGGAAGGGTTAGGGATAGGGTTCGGGCTAGGGTTAGGGTTAGGGGACGGGGACGGTTTAGGGTCCAGGTGAATGTACGACAACGCTTTAGGGGGAGCGTACGTGTGAGGGCGCGGGTGAGTGTCAGCGTACGGGTTAGGATTAGGGGACGGGTGAGGGTCAGGCTTCGGGGAAGGGTTAGGGTTAGGGTTCGGGCTAGCGTTAGGGTTAGGGGACGGGGACGGTTTAGGGTCCAGGTGAGGGTACGACAACGCTTTAGGGGGAGCGTACGTGTGAGGTCGCGGGTGAGTGTCAGCGTACGGGTTAGGATTAGGGGACGGGTGAGGGTCAGGCTTCGGGGAAGTGTTAGGTTTAGGGTTCGGGCTAGGGTTAGGGTTAGGGGACGGGGACGGTTTAGGGTCCAGGTGAGGGTACGACAACGCTTTAGGGGAAGCGTACGTGTGAGGGCGCGGGTGAGTGTCAGCGTACGGGTTAGGATTAGGGGACGGGTGAGGGTCAGGCTTCGGGGAAGGGTTAGGGTTAGGGTTCGGGCTACGGTGAGGGTTAGGGGACGGGGACGGTTTAGGGTCCAGGTGAGGGTACGACAACGCTTTAGGGGGAGCGTACGTGTGAGGGCGCGGGTGAGTGTCAGCGTACGGGTTAGGATTAGGGGACGGGTGAGGGTCAGGCTTCGGGGAAGGGTTAGGGTTAGGGTTCGGGCTAGGGTTAGGGTTAGAGGACGGGGACGGTTTAGGGTCCAGGTGAGGGTACGACAACGCTTTAGGGGGAGCGTACGTGTGAGGGCGCGGGTGAGTGTCAGCGTACGGTTTAGGATTACGGGACGGGTGAGGGTGAAGCTTCGGGGAAGGGTTAGGGTTAGGGTTAGGGTTCGGGCTAGAGTTAGGGTTAGGGGACGGGGACGGTTTAGGGTCCAGGTGAGGGTACGACAACGCTTTAGGGGGACCGTACGTGTGAGGGCGCGGGTGAGTGTCAGCGTACGGGTTAGGATTAGGGGACGGGTGAGGGTCAGGCTTCGGGGAAGGGTTAGGGTTAGGGTTCAGGCTAGGGTTAGGGTTAGGGGACGGGGACGGTTTAGGGTCCAGGTGAGGGGACGACAACGCTTTAGGGGGAGCGTACGTGTGAGGGCGCGGGTGAGTGTCAGCGTACGGGTTAGGATTAGGGGACGGGTGAGGGTCAGGCTTCGGGGAAGGGTTAGGGTTAGGGTTCGGGCTAGGGTTAGGGTTAGGGGACGGGGACGGTTTTGGGTCCAGGTGAGGGTACGACAACGCTTTAGGGGGAGCGTACGTGTGAGGGCGCGGGTGAGTGTCAGCGTACGGGTTAGGATTAGGGGACGGGTGACGGTCAGGCTTCGGGGAAGGGTTAGGGTTAGGGTTCGGGCTAGGGTTAGGGTTAGGGGACGGGGACGGTTTAGGGTCCACGTGAGGGTAGGACAACGCTTTAGGGGGAGGGTATGTGTGAGGGCGCAGGTGAGTGTCAGCGTACGGGTTAGGATTAGGGGACGGGTGAGGGTCAGGCTTCGGGGAAGGGTTAGGGTTAGGATTCGGGCTAGGGTTAGGGTTAGGGGACGGGGACGTTTTAGGGTCCAGGTGAGGGTACGACAACGCTTTAGGGGGAACGTACGTGTCAGGGCGCGGGTGAGTGTCAGCGTACGGGTTAGGATTAGGGGACGGGTGAGGGTCAGGCTTCGGGGAAGGGTTAGGGTTAGGGTTCGGGCTAGGGTTAGGGTTAGGGGACGGGGACGGTTTAGGGTCCAGGTGAGGGGACGACAACGCTTTAGGGGGAGCGTACGTGTGAGGGCGCGGGTGAGTGTCAGCGTACGGGTTAGGATTAGGGGACGGGTGAGGGTCAGGCTTCGGGGAAGGGTTAGGGTTAGGGTTCGGGCTAGGGTTAGGGTTAGGGGACGGGGACGGTCTAGGGTCCAGGTGATGGTAGGACAACGCTTTAGGGGGAGCATACGTGTGAGGGCGCGGGTGAGTGTCAGCGTACGGGTTAGGATTAGGGGACGGGTGAGGGTCAGGCTTCGGGGAAGGGTTAGGGTTAGGGTTCGGGCTAGGGTTAGGGTTAGGGGACGGGGACGGTCTAGGGTCCAGGTGAGGGTACGACAACGCTCTAGGGGGAGCGTACATGTGAGGGCGCGGGTGAGTGTCAGCGTACGGGTTAGGATTAGGGGACGGGTGAGGGTCAGGCTTCTGGGAAGGGTTAGGGTTAGGGTTCGGGCTAGGGTTAGTGTTAGGGGACGGGGACGGTTTAGGGTCCAGGTGAGGGTACGACAACGCTTTAGGGGGAGCGTACGTGTGAGGGCGCAGGTGAGTGTCAGCGTACGGGTTAGGATTCGGGGACGGGTGAGGGTGAGGCTTCGGGGAAGGGTTAGGGTTAGGGTTAGGGTTCGGGCTAGGTTTAGGGTTAGGGGACGGGGACGGTTTAGGGTCCAGGTGAGGGTACGACAACGCTTTAGGGGGAGCGTACGTGTGAGGGCGCGGGTGAGTGTCAGCGTGCGGGTTAGGATTAGGGGACGGGTGAGGGTCAGGCTTCGGGGAAGTGTTAGGGTTACGGTTCGGGCTAGGGTTAGGGTTAGAGGATGGGGACGGTTTAGGGTCCAGGTGAGGGTACGACAACGCTTTAGGGGGAGCGTACGTGTGAGGGCGCGGGTGAGTGTCAGCGTGCGGGTTAGGATTAGGGGACGGGTGAGGGTCAGGCTTCGGGGAAGAGTTAGGGTTAGGGTTCGGGCTAGGGTTAGGGTTAGGGGACGGGGACGGTTTAGGGTCCAGGTGAGGGTACGACAACGCTTTAGGGGGAGCGTACGTGTGAGGGCGCGGGTGAGTGTCAGCGTACGGGTTAGGATTAGGGGACGGGTGAGGGTCAGGCTTCGGGGAAGGGTTAGGGTTAGGGTTCGGGCTAGGGTTAGGGTTAGGGGACGGGGACGGTTTAGGGTCCAGGTGAGGGTACGAAAACGCTTTAGGGGGAGCGTACGTGTGAGGGCGCGGGTGAGTGTCAGCGTACGGGTTAGGATTAGGGGACGGGTGAGGGTCAGGCTTCGGGGAAGGTTTAGGGTTAGGGTTCGGGCTAGGGTTAGGGTTAGGGGACGGGGACGGTTTAGGGTCCACGTGAGGGTAGGACAACGCTTTAGGGGGAGGGTATGTGTGAGGGCGCGGGTGAGTGTCAGCGTACGGGTTAGGATTAGGGGACGGGTGAGGGTCAGGCTTCGGGGAAGGGTTAGGGTTAGGGTTCGGGCTAGGGTTAGGGTTAGGGGACGGGGACGTTTTAGGGTCCAGGTGAGGGTACGACAACGCTTTAGGGGGAACGTACGTGTCAGGGCGCGGGTGAGTGTCAGCGTACGGGTTAGGATTAGGGGACGGGTGAGGGTCAGGCTTCGGGGAAAGGTTAGGGTTAGGGTTCGGGCTAGGGTTAGGGGACGGGGACGGGGACGGTTTAGGGTCCAGGTGAGGGTACGACAACGCTTTAGGGGGAGCGTACGTGTGAGGGCGTGGGTGAGTGTCAGCGTACGGGTTAGGATTAGGGGACGGGTGAGGGTCAGGCTTCGGGGAAGTGTTAGGGTTAGGGTTCGGGCTAGGGTTAGGGTTAGGGGACGGGGACGGTTTAGGGTCCAGGTGAGGGTACGACAACGCTTTAGGGGGAGCGTATGTGTGAGGGCGCGGGTGAGTGTCAGCGTACGGGTTAGGATTAGGGGACGGGTGAGGGTCAGGCTTCGGGGAAGGGTTAGGGTTAGGGTTCGGGCTAGGGTTAGGGTTAGGGGACGGGGACGGTTTAGGGTCCAGGTGAGGGTATGACAACGCTTTAGGGGGAGCGTACGTGTGAGGGCGCGGGTGAGTGTCAGCGTACGGGTTAGGATTAGGGGACGGGTGAGTGTCAGGCTTCGGGGAAGGGTTAGGGTTAGGGTTCGGGCTAGGGTTAGGGTTAGGGGACGGGGACGGTTTAGGGTCCAGGTGAGGGTAGGACAACGCTTTAGGGGGAGCGTACGTGTGAGGGCGCGGGTGAGTGTCAGCGTACGGGTTAGGATTGGGGACGGGTGAGGGTCAGGCTTCGGGGAAGTGTTAGGGTTAGGGTTCGGGCTAGGGTTAGGGTTAGGGGACGGGGACGGTTTAGGGTCCAGGTGAGGGTAGGACAACGCTTTAGGGGGAGCGTACGTGTGAGGGCGCGGGTGAGTGTCAGCGTACGGGTTAGGATTAGGGGACGGGTGAGGGTCAGGCTTCGGGGAAGGGTTAGGGTTAGGGTTTGGGCTAGGGTTAGGGTTAGGGGACGGGGACGGTTTAGGGTCCACGTGAGGGTAGGACAACGCTTTAGGGGGAGCGTACGTGTGAGGGCGCGGGTGAGTTTCAGCGTACGGGTTAGGATTAGGGGACGGGTGAAGGTCAGGCTTAGGGGAAGGGTTAGGGTTAGGGTTCGGGCTAGGGTTAGGGTTAGGGGACGGGGACGGTTTAGGGTCCAGGTGAGGGTACGACAACGCTTTAGGGGGAGCGTACGTGTGAGGGCGCGGGTGAGTGTCAGCGTACGGGTTAGGATTAGGGGACGGGTGAGGGTCAGGCTTCGGGGAAGGGTTAGGGTTAGGGTTCGGGCTAGGGTTAGGGTTAGGGGACGGGGACGGTTTAGGGTCCAGGTGAGGGTACGACAACGCTTTAGGGGGAGCGTACGTGTGAGGGCGCGGGTGAGTGTCAGCGTACGGGTTTGGATTAGGGGACGGGTGAGGGTCAGGCTTCGGGGAAGGGTTAGGGTTAGGGTTCGGGCTAGGGTTAGGGTTAGGGGACGGGGACGGTCTAGGGTCCAGGTGATGGTAGGACAACGCTTTAGGGGGAGCGTACGTGTGAGGGCGCAGGTGAGTGTCAGCGTACGGGTTAGGATTAGGGGACGGGTGAGGGTCAGGCTTCGGGGAAGGGTTAGGGTTAGGGTTCGGGCTAGGGTTAGGGTTAGGGGACGGGGACGGTCTAGGGTCCAGGTGAGGGTACGACAACGCTTTAGGGGGAGCGTACTGTGAGGGCGCGGGTGAGTGTCAGCGTACGGGTTAGGATTAGGGGACGGGTGAGGGTCAGGCTTCGGGGAAGGGTTAGGGTTAGGGTTCGGGCTAGGGTTAGGGTTAGGGGACGGGGACGGTTTAGGGTCCAGGTGAGGGTACGACAACGCTTTAGGGGGAGCGTACGTGTGAGGGCGCGGGTGAGTGTCAGCGTACGGGTTAGGATTAGGGGACGGGTGAGGGTCAGGCTTCGGGGAAGGGTTAGGGTTAGGGTTCGGGCTAGGGTTAGGGTTAGGGGACGGGGACGGTTTAGGGTCCAGGTGAGGGTACGACAACGCTTTAGGGGGAGCGTACGTGTGAGGGCGCGGGTGAGTGTCAGCGTACGGTTTAGGATTAGGGGACGGGTGAGGGTCAGGCTTCGGGGAAGGGTTAGGGTTAGGGTTAGGGCTAGGGTTAGGGTTAGGGGACGGGGACGGTTTAGGGTCCAGGTGAGGGTACGACAACGCTTTAGGGGGAGCGTACATATGAGGGCGCGGGTGAGTGTCAGCGTACGGGTTAGGATTAGGGGACGGGTGAGGGTCAGGCTTCGGGGAAGGGTTAGGGTTAGGGTTCGGGCTACGGTTAGGGTTAGGGGACGGGGACGGTTTAGGGTCCAGGTGAGGGTACGACAACGCTTTATGGGGAGCGTACGTGTGAGGGCGCGGGTGAGTGTCTGCGTACGGGTTAGGATTAGGGGACGGGTGAGGGTCAGGCTTCGGGGAAGGGTTAGGGTTAGGGTTCGGGCTAGGGTTAGGGTTAGGGGACGGGGACGGTCTAGGGTCCAGGTGAGGGTACGACAACGCTTTAGGGGGAGCGTACGTGTGAGGGTGCGGGTGAGTGTCAGCATACGGGTTAGGATTAGGGGACGGGTGAGGGTCAGGCTTCGGGGAAGTGTTAGGGTTAGGGTTCGGGCTAGGGTTAGGGTTAGGGGACGGGGACGGTTTAGGGTCCAGGTGAAGGTACGACAACGCTTTAGGGGGAGCGTACGTGTGAGGGCGCGGGTGAGTGTCAGCGTACGGGTTAGGATTAGGGGACGGGTGAGGGTCAGGCTTCGGGGAAGGGTTAGGGTTAGGGTTCGGGCTAGGGTTAGGGTTAGGGGACGGGGACGGTTTAGGGTCCAGGTGAGGGTACGACAACGCTTTAGGGGGAGCGTACGTGTGAGGGCGCGGGTGAGTGTCAGCGTACGGGTTAGGATTAGGGGACGGGTGAGGGTCAGGCTTCGGGGAAGGGTTAGGGTTAGGGTTCGGGCTAGGGTTAGGGTTAGGGGACGGGGACGGTTTAGGGTCCAGGTGAGGGTACGACAACGCTTTATGGGGAGCGTACGTGTGAGGGCGCGGGTGAGTGTCAGCGTACGGGTTAGGATTTGGGGATGGGTGAGGGTCAGGCTTCGGGGAAGGGTTAGGGTTAGGGTTCGGGCTAGGGTTAGGGTTAGGGGACGGGGACGGTTTAGGGTCCAGGTGAGGGTACGACAACGCTTTAGGGGGAGCGTACGTGTGAGGGCGCGGGTGAGTGTCAGCGTACGGGTTAGGATTAGGGGACGGCTGAGGGTCAGGCTTCGGGGAAGGGTTAGGGTTAGGGTTCGGGCTAGGGTTAGGTTTAGGGGACGGGGACGGTTTAGGGTCCAGGTGAGGGGACGACAACGCTTTAGGGGGAGCGTACGTGTGAGGGCGCGGGTGAGTGTCAGCGTACGGGTTAGGATTAGGGGACGGGTGAGGGTCAGGCTTCGGGGAAGGGTTAGGGTTAGGGTTCGGGCTAGGGTTAGGGTTAGGGGACGGGGACGGTTTAGGGTCCAGGTGAGGGTAGGACAACGCTTTAGGGGGAGCGTACGTGTGAGGGCGCGGGTGAGTGTCAGCGTACGGGTTAGGATTAGGGGACGGGTGAGGGTCAGGCTTCGGGGAAGGGTTAGGGTTAGGGTTCGGGCTAGGGTTAGGGTTAGGGGACGGGGACGGTTTAGGGTCCAGGTGAGGGTAGGACAACGCTTTAGGGGGAGCGTACGTGTGAGGGCGCGGGTGAGTTTCAGCGTACGGGTTAGGATTAGGGGACGGGTGAGGGTCAGGCTTAGGGGAAGGGTTAGGGTTAGGGTTCGGGCTAGGGTTAGGGTTAGGGGACGGGGATGGTTTAGGGTCCAGGTGAGGGTACGACAACGCTTTAGGGGGAGCGTACGTGTGAGGGCGCGGGTGAGTGTCAGCGTACGGGTTAGGATTAGGGGACGGGTGAGGGTCAGGCTTCGGGGAAGGGTTAGGGTTAGGGTTCGGGCTAGGGTTAGGGTTAGGGGACGGGGACGGTTTAGGGTCCAGGTGAGAGTACGACAACGCTTTAGGGGGAGCGTACGTGTGAGGGCTTGGGTGAGTGTCAGCGTATGGGTTAGGATTAGGGGACGGATGAGGGTCAGGCTTCGGGGAAGTGTTAGGGTTAGGGTTCGGGCTAGGGTTAGGGTTAGGGGATGGGGACGGTTTAGGGTCCAGGTGAGGGTATGACAACGCTTTAGGGGGAGCGTACGTTTGAGGGCGCGGGTGAGTGTCAGCGTACGGTTTAGGATTAGGGGACGGGTGAGGGTCAGGCTTCGGGGAAGGGTTAGGGTTAGGGTTCGGGCTAGGGTTAGGGTTAGGGGACGGGGACGGTCTAGGGTCCAGGTGTTGGTAGGACAACGCTTTAGGGGGAGCGTACGTGTGAGGGCGCAGGTGAGTGTCAGCGTACGGGTTAGGTTTAGGGGACGGGTGAGGGTCAGGCTTCGGGGAAGGGTTAGGGTTAGGGTTCGGGCTAGGGTTAGGGTTAGGGGACGGGGACGGTTTAGGGTCAAGGTGAGGGTACGACAACGCTTTAGGGGGAGCATACGTGTGAGGGCGCGGGTGAGTGTCAGCGTACGGGTTAGGATTAGGGGACGGGTGAGGGTCAGGCTTCGGGGAAGGGTTAGGGTTAGAGTTCGGGCTAGGGTTAGGGTTAGGGGACGGGGACGGTTTAGGGTCCAGGTGAGGGTACGACAACGCTTTAGGGGGAGCGTACATGTGAGAGTGCGGGTGATTGTCAGATTACGTGTTAGGATTAGGGGACGGGTGAGGGTCAGGGTTCGGGGAAGGGTTAGGATTAGGGTTCGGGCTAGGATTAGGGGTAGGGGACGGGGACGATTTAGGGTCAAGGTGAGGGTATGACAACGCTTTAGGGGGAGCGTACGTGTGAGGTCGTGGGTGAGTGTCAGCGTACAGGTTAGGATTAGGGGACGGGTGAGGGTCAGGCTTCGGGGAAGGGTTAGGGTTAGGGTTCGGGCTACGGTTAGGGTTAGGGGACGGGGACGGTTTAGGGTCCAGGTGAGGGTACGACAACGCTTTATGGGGAGCGTACGTGTGAGGGCGCGGGTGAGTGTCTGCGTACGGGTTAGGATTAGGGGACGGGTGAGGGTCAGGCTTCGGGGAAGGGTTAGGGTTAGGGTTCGGGCTAGGGTTAGGGTTAGGGGACGGGGACGGTTTAGGGTCCAGGTGAGGGTACGACAACGCTTTAGGGGGAGCGTACGTGTGAGGGCGCGGGTGAGTGTCAGCGTACGGGTTAGGATTAGGGGACGGGTGAGGGTCAGGCTTCGGGGAAGGTTTAGGGTTAGGGTTCGGGCTAGGGTTAGGGTTAGGGGACGGGGACGGTCTAGGGTCCAGGTGAGGGTACGACAACGCTTTAGGGGGAGCGTACGTGTGAGGGTGCGGGTGAGTGTCAGCATACGGGTTAGGATTAGGGGACGGGTGAGGGTCAGGCTTCGGGGAAGGGTTAGGGTTAGGATTCGGGCTAGGGTTAGGGTTAGGGGACGGGGACGGTTTAGGGTCCAGGTGAAGGTACGACAACGCTTTAGGGGGAGCGTACGTGTGAGGGCGCGGGTGAGTGTCAGCGTACGGGTTAGGATTAGGGGACGGGTGAGGGTCAGGCTTCGGGGAAGGGTTAGGGTTAGGGTTCGGGCTAGGGTTAGGGTTAGGGGACGGGGACGGTTTAGGGTCCAGGTGAGGGTACGACAACGCTTTAGGGGGAGCGTACGTGTGAGGGCGCGGGTGAGTGTCAGCGTACAGGTTAGGATTAGGGGACGGGTGAGGGTCAGGCTTCGGGGAAGGGTTAGGGTTAGGGTTCGGGCTAGGGTTAGGGTTAGGGGACGGGGACGGTTTAGGGTCCAGGTGAGGGTACGACAACGCTTTATGGGGAGCGTACGTGTGAGGGCGCGGGTGAGTGTCAGCGTACGGGTTAGGATTTGGGGATGGGTGAGGGTCAGGCTTCGGGGAAGGGTTAGGGTTAGGGTTCGGGCTAGGGTTAGGGTTAGGGGACGGGGACGGTTTAGGGTCCAGGTGAGGGTACGACAACGCTTTAGGGGGAGCGTACGTGTGAGGGCGCGGGTGAGTGTCAGCGTACGGGTTAGGATTAGGGGACGGCTGAGGGTCAGGCTTCGGGGAAGGGTTAGGGTTAGGGTTCGGGCTAGGGTTAGGGTTAGGGGACGGGGACGGTTTAGGGTCCAGGTGAGGGTACGACAACGCTTTAGGGGGAGCATACGTGTGAGGGCGCGGGTGAGTGTCAGCGTACGGGTTAGGATTAGGGGACGGGTGAGGGTCAGGCTTCGGGGAAGGGTTAGGGTTAGGGTTCGGGCTAGGGTTAGGGTTAGGGGACGGGGACGGTTTAGGGTCCAGGTGAGGGTACGACAACGCTTTAGGGGGAGCGTACGTGTGAGGGTGCGGGTGAGTGTCAGCGTACGGGTTAGGATTAGGGGACGGGTGAGGGTCAGGCTTCGGGGAAGTGTTAGGGTTAGGGTTCGGGCTAGGGTTAGGGGACGGGGACGGTTTAGGGTCCAGGTGAGGGTACGACAACGCTTTAGGGGGAGCGTACGTGTGAGGGCACGGGTGAGTGTCAGCGTACGGGTTAGGATTAGGGGACGGGTGAGGGTCAGGCTTCGGGGAAGGGTTAGGGTTAGGGTTCGGGCTAGGGTTAGGGTTAGCGGACGGGGACGGTTTAGGGTCCAGGTGAGGGTACGACAACGCTTTAGGGGGAGCGTACGTGTGAGGGCGCGGGTGAGTGTCAGCGTACGGGTTAGGATTAGGGGACGGGTGAGGGTCAGGCTTCGGGGAAGGGTTAGGGTTAGGGTTCGGGCTAGGGTTAGGATTAGGGGACGGGGACGGTTTAGGGTCCAGGTGAGGGTACGACAACGCTTTAGGGGGAGTGTACGTGTGAGGGCGCGGGTGAGTGTCAGCGTACGGGTTAGGATTAGGGGACGGGTGAGGGTCAGGCTTCGGGGAAGTGTTAGGGTTAGGGTTCGGGCTAGGGTTAGGGTTAGGGGACGGGGACGGTTTAGGGTCCAGGTGAGGGTACGACAACGATTTAGGGGGAGCGTACATGTGAGAGTGCGGGTGATTGTCAGATTACGTGTTAGGATTAGGGGACGGGTGAGGGTCAGGGTTCGGGGAAGGGTTAGGATTAGGGTTCGGGCTAGGATTAGGGGTAGGGGACGGGGACGATTTAGGGTCAAGGTGAGGGTACGACAACGCTTTAGGGGGAGCGTACGTGTGAGGTCGTGGGTGAGTGTCAGCGTACAGGTTAGGATTAGGTGACGGGTGAGGGTCAGGCTTCGGTGAAGGGTTAGGGTTAGGGTTCGGGCTAGCGTTAGGGTTAGGGGACGGGGACGGTTTAGGGTCCAGGTGAGGGTAGGAGAACGCTTTTGGGGGAGCGTACGTGTGAGGGCGCGGGTGAGTGTCAGCGTACGGGTTAGGATTAGGGGACGGGTGAGGGTCAGGCTTCGGGGAAGGGTTAGGGTTAGGGTTCGGGCTAGGGTTAGGGTTAGGGGACGGGGACGGTTTAGGGTCAGGGTGAGGGGACGACAACGCTTTAGGGGGAGCGTACGTGTGAGGGCGCGGGTGAGTGTCAGCGTACGGGTTAGGATTATGGGACGGGTGAGGGTCAGGCTTCGGGGAAGGGTTAGGGTTAGGGTTCGGGCTAGGGTTAGGGTTAGGGGACGGGGACGGTTTAGGATCCAGGTGAGGGTACGACAACGCTTTATGGGGAGCGTACGTGTGAGGGCGCGGGTGAGTGTCAGCGTACGGGTTAGGATTAGGGGACGGATGAGGGTCAGGCTTCGGGGAAGTGTTAGGGTTAGGGTTCGGGCTAGGGTTAGGGTTAGGGGATGGGGACGGTTTAGGGTCCAGGTGAGGGTACGACAACGCTTTAGGGGGAGCGTACGTGTGAGGGCGCGGGTGAGTGTCAGCGTACGGGTTAGGATTAGGGGACGGGTGAGGGTCAGGCTTCGGGGAAGGGTTAGGGTTAGGGTTCGGGCTAGGGTTAGGGTTAGGGGACGGGGACGGTTTAGGGTCCAGGTGAGGGTACGACAACGCTTTAGGGGGAGCGTACGTGTGAGGGCGCGGGTGAGTGTCAGCGTACGGGTTAGGATTAGGGGACGGGTGAGGGTCAGGCTTCGGGGAAGGGTTAGGGTTAGGGTTCGGGCTAGGGTTAGGGTTAGGGGACGGGGACGGTTTAGGGTCCAGGTGAGGGTACGACAACGCTTTAGGGGGAGCGTACGTGTGAGGGCGCGGGTGAGTGTCAGCGTACGGGTTAGGATTAGGGGACGGGTGAGGGTCAGGCTTCGGGGAAGGGTTAGGGTTAGGGTTCGGGCTAGGGTTAGGGTTAGGGGACGGGGACGGTTTAGGGTCCAGGTGAGGGTACGACAACGCTTTAGGGGGAGCGTACGTGTGAGGGCGCGGGTGAGTGTCAGCGTACGGGTTAGGATTAGGGGACGGGTGAGGGTCAGGCTTCGGGGAAGGGTTAGGGTTAGGGTTCGGGCTAGGGTTAGGGTTAAGGGACGGGGACGGTTTAGGGTCCAGGTGAGGGTAGGTCAACGCTTTAGGGGGAGCGTACGTGTGAGGGCGCGGGTGAGTGTCAGCGTACGGGTTAGGATTAGGGGACGGGTGAGGGTCAGGCTTCGGGGAAGGGTTAGGGTTAGGGTTCGGGCTAGGGTTAGGGTTAGGGGACGGGGACGGTTTAGGGTCCAGGTGAGGGTACGACAACGCTTTAGGGGGAGCGTACGTGTGTGGGCGCGGGTGAGTGTCAGCGTACGGGTTAGGATTAGGGGACGGGTGAGGGTCAGGCTTCGGGGAAGGGTTAGGGTTAGGGTTCGGGCTAGGGTTAGGGTTAGGGGACGGGGACGGTTTAGGGTCCAGGTGAGGGTACGACAACGCTTTAGGGGGAGCGTACGTGTGAGGGCGCGGGTGAGTGTCAGCGTACGGGTTAGGATTAGGGGACGGGTGAGGGTCAGGCTTCGGGGAAGGGTTAGGGTTAGGATTCGGGCTAGGGTTAGGGTTAGGGGACGGGGACGGTTTAGGGTCCAGGTGAGGGTACGACAACGCTTTAGGGGGAGCGTACGTGTGAGGGCGCGGGTGAGTGTCAGCGTACGGGTTAGGATTAGGGGACGGGTGAGGGTCAGGCTTCGGGGAAGGGTTAGGGTTAGGGTTCGGGCTAGGGTTAGGGTTAGGGGATGGGGACGGTTTAGGGTCCAGGTGAGGGTACGACAACGCTTTCGGGGGAGCGTACGTGTGAGGGCGCGGGTGAGTGTCAGCGTACGGGTTAGGATTAGGGGACGGGTGAGGGTCAGGCTTCGGGGAAGTGTTAGGGTTAGGGTTCGGGCTAGGGTTAGGGTTAGGGGACGGGGACGGTTTAGGGTCCAGGTGAGGGTAGGACAACGCTTTAGGGGGAGCGTACGTGTGAGGGCGCGGGTGAGTGTCAGCGTACGGGTTAGGATTAGGGGACGGGTGAGGGTCAGGCTTCGGGGAAGGGTTAGGGTTAGGGTTCGGGCTAGGGTTAGGGTTAGGGGACGGGGACGGTTTAGGGTCCAGGTGAGGGTAGGACAACGCTTTAGGGGGAGCGTACGTGTGAGGGCGCGGGTGAGTTTCAGCGTACGGGTTAGGATTAGGGGACGTGTGAGGGTCAGGCTTCGGGGAAGGGTTAGGGTTAGGGTTCGGGCTAGGGTTAGGGTTAGGGGACGGGGACAGTTTAGGGTCCAGGTGAGGGTAGGACAACGCTTTAGGGGGAGCGTACGTGTGAGGGCGCGGGTGAATGTCAGCGTACGGGTTAGGATTAGGGGACGGGTGAGGGTCAGGCTTCGGGGAAGGGTTAGGGTTAGGGTTCGGGCTAGGGTTAGGGTTAGGGGACGGGGACGGTTTAGGGTCCAGGTGAGAGTACGACAACGCTTTAGGGGAAGTTCGTGTGAGGGCGCGGGTGAGTGTCAGCGTACGGTTTAGGATTAGGGGACGGGTGAGGGTCAGGCTTCGGGGAAGGGTTAGGGTTAGGGTTCGGGCTAGGGTTAGGGTTAGGGGATGGGGACGGTTTAGGGTCCAGGTGATGGTAGGACAACGCTTTAGGGGGAGCGTACGTGTGAGGGCGCGGGTGAGTGTCAGCGTACGGGTTAGGATTAGGGGACGGGTGAGTGTCAGGCTTCGGGGAAGGTTTAGGATTAGGCTTCGGGCTAGGGTTAGGGTTAGGGGACGGGGACGGTTTAGGGTCCAGGTGAGGGTAGGACAACGCTTTAGGGGGAGCGTACGTGTGAGGGCGCGGGTGAGTATCAGCGTACGGGTTAGGATTACGGGACGGGTGAGGGTCAGGCTTCGGGGAAGGGTTAGGGTTAGGGTTCGGGCTAGGGTTAGGGTTAGGGGACGGGGACGGTTTAGGGTCCAGGTGAGGGTACGACAACGCTTTAGGGGGAGCGTACGTGTGAGGGCGCGGGTGAGTGTCAGCGTACGGGTTAGGATTAGGGGACGGGTGAGGGTCAGGCTTCGGGGAAGGGTTATGGTTAGGGTTCGGGCTAGGGTTAGGGTTAGGGGACGGGGACGGTTTAGGGTCCAGGTGAGGGTACGACAACGCCTTAGGGGGAGCGTACGTGTGAGGGCGCTGGTGAGTGTCAGCGTACGGGTTAGGATTAGGGGACGGGTGAGGGTCAGGCTTCGGGGAAGGGTTAGGGTTAGGGTTCGGGCTAGGGGTTAGGGTTAGCGGACGGGGACGGTTTAGGGTCCAGGTGAGGGTAGGACAACGCTTTAGGGGGAGCGTACGTGTGAGGGCGCGGGTGAGTGTCAGCGTACGGGTTAGGATTAGGGGGACGGGTGAGGGTCAGGCTTCGGGGAAGGGTTAGGGTTAGGGTTCGGGCTAGGGTTAGGGTTAGGGGACGGGGGACGGTTTAGGCTCCAGGTGAGGGTACGACAACGCTTTAGGGGGAGCGTACGTGTGAGGGGCGCGGGTGAGTGTCAGCGTACGGGTTAGGATTAGGGGACGGGGTGAGGGTCAGGCTTCGGGGAAGGGTTAGGGTTAGGGTTCGGGCTAGGGTTAGGGTTAGGGGATGGGGGACGGTTTAGGGTCCAGGTGAGGGTACGACAACGCTTTAGGGGGAGCGTACGTGTGAGGGCGCGGGTGAGTGTCAGCGTACGGGTTAGGATTAGGGGACCGGTGAGGGTCAGGCTTCGGGGAAGGGTTAGGGTTAGGGTTCGGGGCTAGGGTTAGGGTTAGGGGACGGGGACGGTTTAGGGTCCAGGTGAGGGTACGACAACGCTTTAGGGGGAGTGTACGTGTGAGGGCGCGGGTGAGTGTCAGCGTACGGGTTTAGGATTAGGGGACGGGTGAGGGTCAGGCTTCGGGGAAGGGTTAGGGTTAGGGTTCGGGCTAGGGTTAGGGTTAGGGGACGGGGACGGTTTAGGGTCCAGGTGAGGGTAGGACAACGCTTTAGGGGGAGCGTTACGTGTGAGGGCGCGGGTGAGTGTCAGCGTACAGGTTAGGATTAGTGGACGGGTGAGGGTCAGGCTTCGGGGAAGTGTTAGGGTTAGGGTTCGGGCTAGGGTTAGGGTTAGGGGACGGGGACGGTTTAGGGTCCAGGTGAGGGTAGGACAACGCTTTAGGGGGGAGCGTACGTGTGAGGGCGCGGGTGAGTGTCAGCGTACGGGTTAGGATTAGGGGACGGGTGAGGGTCAGGCTTCGGGGAAGGGTTAGGGTTAGGGTTCGGGCTAGGGTTAGGGTTAGGGGACGGGGACGGTTTAGGGTCCAGGTGAGGGTACGACAACGCTTTAGGGGGAGCGTACGTGTGAGGGCGCGGGTGAGTGTCAGCGTACGGGTTAGGATTAGGGGACGGGTGAGGGTCAGGCTTCGGGGAAGGGTTAGGGGTTAGGGTTCGGGCTAGGGTTAGGGTTAGGGGACGGGGACGGTTTTAGGGTCCCGGTGAGGGTACGACAACGCTTTAGGGGGAGCGTACGTGTGAGGGCGCGGGTGAGTGTCAGCGTACGGGTTAGGATTAGGGGACGGGTGAGGGTCAGGCTTCAGGGAAGGGTTAGGGTTAGGGTTCGGGCTAGGGTTAGGGTTAGCGGACGGGGACGGTTTAGGGTCCAGGTGAGGGTACGACAACGCTTTAGGGGGAGCGTACGTGTGAGGGGCGCGGGTGTGTGTCAGAGTACGGGTTAGGATTAGGGGACGGGTGAGGGTCAGGCTTCGGGGAAGGGTTAGGGTTAGGGTTCGGGCTAGGGTTAGGGTTAGGGGACGGGGACGGTTTTAGGGTCCAGGTGAGGGTACGACAACGCTTTAGGGGGAGCGTACGTGTGAGGGCGCGGGTGAGTGTCAGCGTACGGGTTAGGATTAGGGGACGGGTGAGGGTCAGGCTTCGGGGAAGGGTTAGGGGTTAGGGTTCGGGCTAGGGTTAGGGTTAGGGGACGGGGACGTTTTAGGGTCCAGGTGAGGGTACGACAACGCTTTAGGGGGAACGTACGTGTCAGGGCGCGGGTGAGTGTCAGCGTACGGGTTAGGATTAGGGGACGGGTGAGGGTCAGGCTTCGGGGAAAGGTTAGGGTTAGGGTTCGGGCTAGGGTTAGGGGACGGGGACGGGGACGGTTTAGGGTCCAGGTGAGGGTACGACAACGCTTTAGGGGGAGCGTACGTGTGAGGGCGTGGGTGAGTGTCAGCGTACGGGTTAGGATTAGGGGACGGGTGAGGGTCAGGCTTCGGGGAAGTGTTAGGGTTAGGGGTTCGGGCTAGGGTTAGGGTTAGGGGACGGGGACGGTTTAGGGTCCAGGTGAGGGTACGACAACGCTTTAGGGGGAGCGTATGTGTGAGGGCGCGGGTGAGTGTCAGCGTACGGGTTAGGATTAGGGGACGGGTGAGGGTCAGGCTTCGGGGAAGGGTTAGGGTTAGGGTTCGGGCTAGGGTTAGGGTTAGGGGACGGGGACGGTTTAGGGTCCAGGTGAGGGTATGACAACGCTTTAGGGGGAGCGTACGTGTGAGGGCGCGGGTGAGTGTCAGCGTACGGGTTAGGATTAGGGGGACGGGTGAGT